>NC_139344.1:121238158-121440658 GCF_055883805.1 Amblyomma maculatum
AGTCCGGCTAGGGGAATGGCTTCGTCTATTGCTGCTTTTTGTGCAGAAGTGTCGAGGCACCCTTGCTCGTCTACGGTTTTGTTTTCTACGGTTCCAGCAGGAGCCTGAGCAGAGCCCATGTTTTGGCTCTATAGTGCTCCTTGGAGCCGGTCACATAACCCATGCCAATTCGCGCGATTGGTGCCGTCAAGGCGCCGCTTATGGAGTAAGTGTGCTCATGTTGTGCGTCCAGATGTGTTTGTAAAAGGGACGCCTTTCGTGTGAGTTCAGAGCGACAACGTGCGTTTTTGTTTTTTTCACTATACCTAGCTGCCTCTGAACCTGTGAGACCAAACGTCAAAATGTACAAGTCTAACGCTCCCGGATTATCCAGATCGCAGATCGATCCCTTCCTGGTCTGCATTTGCATTTTCTAGTCTGCTGTCCCATAGTTAGTCGTTTAAAGCGCTTTATTTCTGCCGAAGAAGATGCACAAGAGGTAATCTGGATTTTCTGTATTTGACGACTGACTGACCAACCGTCGCGCAGCGCTGGCTCCCTCGGGTTCGACAGCGAGATGCACGTGGTTCATGCGGTTGGTCTTGTCACGGTTGTCCGGCCGCCAAAGACGACGACACTCCCCGCATGCCAGCCAAATGTGAGCAGATCGGATTCGGGCGCTTGAGGACCGATTGTCGGCGGTACACTGTTCCGCTCCCACCTGACTGCGCCGGTCCTGTTAAAATATATTTGTGGAGGCCCGACGCGACTCTGTCTGGGACTCTTCTGCACAGGCATTTTTGTCCGCGCTCTGAATGTTTGGTCACTTAGCGAAAATTAAGAATCTACCTGCAGAGTGCATGCATGTAACGTGTCTACTGCCATTCACGAGAAATGAGCTCATTTGGGGACCTGTAAAGGGGGAGATAATTCATGCGAGGAAGTAAAGTAACATGGTCATTTCGAGACTCCGTTATGCGATGGAAATTTCAGGACTTCTTTACATGTACTGCGGTTTAGCGATGTGCTGAGGTAAATAATTTGAGCGAGACGAATATATCAAATCAAATCAAATTTATTTTCCAACAAGTGGATGGTCACCTAGGCTAGAAGCTGTACAAACAGCTTGACAAATGCCCAGGAAACCCGTTCACAGCATAGCAGGAGCAAACAGCAAATTCCAGAAGTTCATTAATAATTCTACTATGACATCCAAAAGTGTTGTACAATGCATACCTCACTGCAGCACGATATAAAAACAAAAAAATATCATATCGAGGTTCTCCACCACACAGGAACAGCACGGGAAATGTGGCCGTTCTTCAGGCTTCGCCCTCTGACAGCCGCACTTTGTTGTTATTGTCGTCTAAACTGGTGGCAAATGCCCAAACAGTGGGTTCGGCCAAGGATTGGAGTGGAGATATTTTTAGAGATGTATAGCCGCACTTTCTCGCCCTTCTCTCGCGCCGTGGACCATCTTCGTGCTCGTTATAGTATACAGGTACACGATTCTGGGACACCTTTCAATTGTAAACAACTGTGGCGTGTTATACGATACTGTTGTGCACATATTGATGGTGTGTGTCTAAGCTTCCGATACCTGGCTAAAATTTGCTTTTAATGTTTTTCTCGAAGCGGGCAGGTTAAAACAGCCATAGGAAACCAGTGGGGTGCGTTTGGCAGAATTGTGGAACATTGTAAGGTAGTTTTTATGCGTAGTGATAAAAACTGTCTAAGCTTCCGATGCGTGGCGACGTTTTGCTTCTGAGGTCTGTTCTGCGCTCACAACGAGTTATAAATACTTTCCATAAAAAGAAAAATGGGGCAATTGGGAGGGAACTGTGGAAAATTTTAACATGTTTTTATTAACATATTTATAGAAATTGTCTAAGCTTCCGATCGTACCAAAATTTTGCTTTTAAAGTTTGTCCTGCGCTAGAAAAAAAAAAAACACTAATTGAGGCTGCCTTAGAAAACCATTGGAGCGTGTTTTTTAAATATTAGCAAAAAATAAAATACAGGCTATAGAGGAAAGGAAAATAGAGCTGTGGATATATTGACTGGTATCGTGATGTTAAACAATGTCTAAAAAAAAAAAAGAAAGAATATGTTCGAGAACTTTTTTTTTTTTTTTTCGAAATTTCCAAGATATATAAACTGATTTCCCAGTTCTTGAATGTTATCAAGGAGAGATCGGAAGCAGGACACTTGCCGCCGCAGTGCCTCATCGACAGTGGCCATGCCTCGTCTCGAGCGGCGCGTTCGCGCTTCTGAGTCGTCATATTTCATCGCGGCATACCATCCTCCTTTCTTCCCACCATATCCTTCCGCCTCTCCTTATTCTGCTGTTGCGTCCTTCGCTCTCCAGCCGCATCCCTGTCATTTGCTTTGCCTTTCATTCTCATCCTCATGCTGTGCTCCATCCCCACGCTCTCGCCATAACCTGCTTTCACGATAGTCACCGCGGTTGCCAGTTTTTTCCGTGGTTGTGACTCACCAGGTTCTTAAACACTCACCTTCTCCCCTTAATGCATGGAAGGGATTTGGATCTCTCCACTCTTCCACCTGCTAGCCTCACCGGGTTCTTAAACACCCAAAGCCATCTTCCTCTTCCCTCTCCCCTTAACGCATGGAAGGGATTTGGATCTCTCCACTCTTCCACCTGCTAACCGTGGCGGGTGGCCCTTCGCTCTCCTACTGCCCACCATGGCCGGCAAGTGGCTGGTTACGCCAACTACCACGCCGTCAGCTACAATGACGACGTCAGGTCCAGGAAAGAGCTGCGCTCTAGAATGGAGAAATCTCCGAGAATGGAGAATGGTATGGTCGAGCCATCGGTCCCATGAACTCTGGTGACGGATGATTTACAGCTCCAGGGGAGGCGGATCACCCACGCATCAGACATCGTGCCGGCAAGCCGTTCTATTCTTACTTCTTCCTCTTCTTCAAGCGTCCCGACATGCCCATCATCATGCCATGGAATCATCATCGGTAAACTTCCTCGTCTACGATCGGGACGATCGCTCGGTGGCCCCGGGTCATGTTACGGACGAAGGAGGAAGAAGAGGGCAGTGGCGCGGGCAGGAGCGCGCGCGCTAGGCCCGCACACAGATTCATTAAACGCCATCTCACGACCATCGAGCATCTTCTCTCTGTCCTCTGTTCTCCTGTTGTCATCGCTTGCCGCCACGTAATAATATAAACAAATATGGCAGCAGCATTGATATCTTCCAGCCACAACTTTAAGGCATGGCACTGCTGCTTGAAAAAAAAAAAAAAAAAGGACGGGGTAAACAAACAAGAAATAATCCACTATCATTTAATAGTCAAAAATACATATATGGGAACATGGAGTATACAGGAAGGCTGCTCCTGTATCCTTTATGAAGCCGTCACGTTATTCATTTGGAATTTTTTTCATCTCTGGCACTAAAGTAAGACTCGCCTTGTTCTCACTTCCTTTCGACAGAACACGCAGGCGGAGGTACTCTATCCTTTTTGAGGTTCGGGCGAAGCGGGCGGACAGTAAGGGCCTCGAGGTGAGCATGGACGCGTACTACGCGAAAGAGCGTGCCGGGCGCGCCAGAATGGATCAGCGGAGGGCAGAGGGAAGCAATGCGGAAACAAAACAGCCTCTGCAGGATGTGCGTAGACGTCGCACTCGTTGCGCCCCCTTGCAAGGTTGCGAAATCTGCCGGACGCTGCGGGTCCGCGCTTGGCTCCTCCGGAGTCGAAGGCTGCCCGTGATACGTTTCTCTTCGTGCACTGCGGTGTTCGCGCGGCTCGTGTGCTTGGCGCGACCCTCTAGGCGCCCACAACAGACTCGCCCTTGGCAGCTCGTTGGCGCATCCCAGGGCCGACGATCGCATTGCGCACCCCTCGGCGCCAAGTAGTACGCGCAGCGGAGGAAGTGCACGGATAGCGCCAGTCGCTGTTGTTGTGTCCTTGGACGCACGGGTATTGCCCACCACCCTGTTCTTTATAGCTAATTGTGGGGAGCTAACGCTTCCTGCCATGCTGGTTTCACGCACTTCAACCTTGCTGTCTTGGCGTTACGCGTCATGTATACACGTCGGTATCAGAACACCCCACGAAATTTTCTGAGCGCATGCGTCCCCGCCTCCCCCTTCCTTTAGGCCTTCTTCTTTCTGGTCCATGTTTTTTTGTTTCAACCGGCGGTGTGTAGCACCGCCAAATATTTCTTGTTACGCGCCGCTGCCACCGAACAACGCTTCTAGTGCTTTGCTTTCGGTATCGTTGTTCTCTCAAAGTCACTCATTTCTATGCGTAAGTTGTGCCGCTACCATCCTTGACGTCATCATGTGAGCTCCTCCCGACAGTATGCTTTGCAGAGAAGCCTAAATCCATCGTGGTTTTAATCACTGATTGCGCCACTGTTTCAAATGCTATAGTGCCAAAATAATGCGCGTGCATAAACTATAAGCATTAAACATTCGACCGCTTGGAGTTCATCTAATTCTGAAACTGGTGCAGTTTTCCTTTAGTGCTCTAGTTCAGGGGAAAAACCCGGCGTATGCGCTTATATAGCGGCCGGCGTTGTGAGCGAAAAACCACTAGCATGCCTCCGAAAGTTTATGTATTTGTGAGCACGGCGGTTGGCAGTTGACATGGCCTTGCATGGCCTTGACAATGGCCTTGCATGCGCCTCGTTACAAAACGAGACACCTTCGGCCGCCGGAGCAGATCAAGGCTCCATCTCCCTCGCGGATAAGGGGCTGCTTCCCGGTCGGTCCAAAAGCTATCGCGGTTGGATGGAAGTTAGCGCAGTGGCCAAAAAGTGAAAGTACGGTACATTAAAGCATCTAGCCTCCATATCAAAGCTAAGCTAAGGAAACGCTTTCTGCAGCGATTGTGCCGCCTGCCGGACCCTTGCATACAAGCAGCGCATCGAGAGTCGCCACTCCTAGGTAGGGCTACTATATTACAGTGTTCTGCAACTTTATCGAAACCCCGTTTGAAAAATTCTCCCGCCGCAACCGGAGGCTTATTTGCGCTGAAACTGTGCACAGAGCTTGCGGTTTGTTGTCCCCTTCTCTACGAGGTAAGTTTGACCACGGTGCTCACTTGATTTGGCCGCGCATGATGAGAAACCAGAACTGTCTGCGACGAGACTGAGAAGCAAAAAAACGCCAACGCAGTGTTTTTTAGCAAAAGGCAGCTGTAGCATCATCTAGCGTCGCTGGCGGAAAGCGCTGCGGTTCAAAAGCGCCGAGCCAAGCTTGACACGTTTCTGTAATGGTGCTAGATGGCGCCACTGCTGCCCTTCGCCGGAAAATTTACGTTTGTGTCTTGCTTCTCAGTCTCGTCGCAGACGGTTCTGGTTTCTCATCATGCGCGGCCAAACCAAGTAAGCACCGTGGTCAAACTTACCTCGTAAAAAATGGGACAACAACTCGCAAGCTTTGTGCGCAGTTCCAGCGCAAATGAGCCTCCGGTTGAGGTGGGAGAATTTTTCAAACGGAACAGTGTATAGAGCCTCTATAATAACTATAGGCCTTGGTAACCTAGCCTGCTTCACAGTGAAGTCTCCCGGGCACGGTGCTTCGCAACCTTCCAGCGCTTAGATTATGAGGTTTGATCGTGTTACCGGTGCACTACAAGCACAACAATATTTCAGTAAGATTCAAGTGACCTTTTACCTTGTGTTTGGCATTCTTTGCTCAAGATGCCCTTGCGCCATACAAAGTCAGTCCATAATAATGATCAAGATTCAGGTAGAGTTGTTTTTTTTTTTTCTTTTTTTTTTCAGCGCTCTCGGCAACAAGGCGATCGAAGCAGGCCTAGTAAGAGCCGGTAACCTCCGGGCAGTTAGGTTAGCTTCACCGCTTAGCCAGTGTTCTACGGAACGTTGGCTTCTCCGCACAGCAACAGTGCCGCGTGGAAATGGCGCCGCTAATCACGTGCTACGTTTCTAACGTCACGTCTTCACGTGGCTGGCGCGGCTAATAGGGGAGAAAACCTGGGCCAGGGGGCGCTGCGCCGCTCTGTGCGTCAGCGCCCTCCATGAAGATCCCGTCAAAACCTACGCGCAGTGCGGCCGCGTCGTCTGCTCCCCGCCGCATAGAAAAGCATGCTGTCGTCTGCTCCGCGCTGCTCTCCAGCACGTGTTTGCGCGCGCGCGCTCGGTTGTTTCTCTCCTCCTCCGGCCGCATTCTGGCCGCCGTCGCGCTCCAACAAAGGGGGCAAAAAAAAAAAAAAACGAATGAAAAAGTGACGGCGCGCTTTTTCGCAAAACTCGTGAAAGTGTTTTTCTCTCTTTCGTGTTGAAACGATGGTTGTCGGTTTTTTTTTTTAGGTATCTCGTACCGCTCGTATCTCGAACCTCTGTTTGTAACTGGCGGTGCCACAGCAGCCATCGCAGAACCCAGTCGGCCTCAAGAAACAGATATATGTCATTAATGCCATCACTCGGCGCTTATAAAGGGAAAACACGTACGTTAATCGTTATATCCTCATACGTGATCCTGCTTCGGGAGCTCAAAACTGCGCATTCGCTAGAGGAGATAACTGAACTAGATATTGCACAGCGTAGCTGTGGAATTAAGAAGACAAAGGTTTACTTGGAGAGATGTCCCCGCCTGCATGAAAAGTCGTCAGGCATTTCCTCGCTCTTCGTCTCACGAAGAGAGGAAACTGCCGAAAGAATGGCATGCCTCGGCTTCTCGTCAGTGATCCAGGTCGTTAAGAAACCTCTCATCGTTAAAGGTAGATAAGTCATTGATTTTGGATGGCAGCGCCACAGCAGCGAACTCCCCCTGATCGCTGTCAGCAGGAACCAAAGGGTAAGGCAGCATGCTTTGTGCCTTTGTAGGGAACGTGTCCTAAACGCGCCGAAAGCAGGCACCACGGCGCCGGCAGCATCGCCTAAAACGTCTGTCCCCGAAGAGTTGAATAGGCCCCTTTCAAGTGAGCAGTCACAAATGGAAAGGAAGCTCCCCAACCAGCGCCCGGAGCACTCGTCGCTGTGTACACGCGTATCAATTCTCAACGAGAAGGCTGGACCCTTCATTCTCTGAACAACATGGAAGAGACATCAAGAGGTTCCGCCTCAAGTCCTTCAAAATACCTGTCGCTTGCCTCTGCCTTCGAGTACCAAATTCGCGTTCATGTTTTTTTTTCTCTTTTTTTTTGTCTGAGCCTGCCAACAAGCGCTCTTTGAAAACAATGTCCGCGGCGATCAATTAATCATAATTTCTCACTTTCGATAGCACCGATAAAAAGCGTGCCTCCAGCCAGCCTCTATGTCAGCCGGGGCACAGAAAAAAAGCAAAAATAAGAAACGCCACTGGCAAAGAGCGTCGGCTTTGCGCGCACAGACGCACGACTATCCCCCCTCGTCTTCACTCTCCTTCTCCCGCTCCGCTTGTACGTGCGGCTGCCTGTAGCACGCGCTCCCGAGCGAGCGGGCTCAGACTCCGCAGACAGCCGCGCGCAGAGCGGGCGCGGATGCGCGTAGGTTTTGTAGTTCCTCTCCGCTCCGCTGGAAACCGAGCGCTGGCGTCGCGGAGCAAACTCCAGCTTTGGTTCCCTATAGACCTAATGAGGTCGACCTCAACCTCACGGAGTGAGGTGAGGTTGAGGTGAGGTCGGCGACAGCTCAAAATGTTTTGAGTGAGGTCACGAAATTGGACTTCAACCTCACGCGTGAGTTTGAGGTTGAGTGAGGTCGTAGTTGTGTGAGGTCGAAATTGTGAGGTGCAAACTTTTTGCTGTTGCCGCGGCTTACTCCCAAGAGCGCCCCTTGTGACGCGGAGTTCGAGCGTATGGCCGCGGTGTGCCCGCAGACTTTTGGTGTTCGGTTACTCCCCCGTTCGAACGACTGGATGCCGTAGCCCCTTCCCACCTGTCGGTATTCCACCGTAACGTCCGAAGCCCGAGGACGCTTCTCTCTCGCCTTCTTGGAAGGAGTGTCTTTTGTGTTTTTGTTTACGGCGCGAACTACTCGTGACCCCCCCCCCCCCCTCCCCCTCCCCCCCACTTCCGCTCCTCTGCCTTGTTTGTGCAGATGCTTGCCGCTGGCTCAAACACCCAGGAGCGCGCAAAGCACATATAACTCACGGTGACCCGCGGTGCCTTTGTCGGATGCCGCAAACAAACAAGGAAACAGAAACCGAAGAAAATCGTCTTTGCGCAGACGGCGCGGAGCAGTGCTGTTTGTCGTGTGCATGCCAGTTTCTAGGCGCTGACGTCACGTTTGCTGCCTTACAGAAACTGGTGCAGCGAAATTGTTAGAGAACGTGATTCTGACAGATAAAAAAAATGGGAAAACATGAACAAACCAGCATAACCGGCGCAAGACCGTCTGAGCATTTTAACGAGGTCATCCGTTTCGAATCGCACGCTATCTTTCTATATTCCGGTCCTCTAAATTTATATTCTTACATTCTCCAGAATAACCTCTCTTTGGTCTTATGCTGCTTGTTCTTTCTCACATATTCACAAGTGGCCCCGAATAACTGCAACGCCGAAACTTTGCAGCATGGGGTGAAGTATACTAGCGTTCCTTACATAACCAATATAGCGGTAAAACATGCAAGAGGATGAGGCGGACGGCACAGCTTATAAGACGCAGCTGGTATACAGTAAAGAAGCCTGCGCATGTTGACCGTTGGCAAGCATTTACCTAGACGGAAGAGACAAAAAAATATATTTGGGGCTTGTGTACAGTAAAGCTGAATGAAAAAAAAAAACGTTTTTGCTCCTCTAAGGCCCTTTGTTCATCTCTCTAATTCGAGTGAAACCAAGCAATGCAGGAGGATGGTAAGGGCCTTAAATTTGTAATATCAGGTCCCTCTTCAAATATCTTATTTAGGCGCAGAGAGAAAAAAAGGAAAGCGTTCCATCTGCTCTAGACGGACAGATCAATCGGACGCAAATTTTCGTGCTCAGACCTCGGGGTAATGTATTCAAACATTCGTTTTTTTTTTGTTTTTTTTGATCAATTCAGATATACGTGAATGAAATCGATTACATGCCAGAACTGAGAAATGCGGTACTAAGTCGATGTCTTAAGCCTTTTATACGCTCTGTGAAGCGCATTTTACATATATTTTACGTTCGCGCGCTGCCCAATAGAGGACAGGCTCTTTGGCATCTTTGCAGAGGCCCATAGCACAATCTTCCTTTCCACTTACCGGCACGTTCATTTAGTGTTTTTATTTTGTTTTTTTAAATTGTTGCAAGTATTGCAAAGCGCGATATAGTCTCTGAAAGCGGAGCTGACACACATACGCCACTGCCTTTGGTGTGTATTGGTGACAGTTCGGCATTCACCGAGTCGGACGGCGAAGGGAGGAACACGTGCACAGCTGCAGGGAGCGTGGTCCCTCTGGGCTGCGTGCTCGAATCCTTTCTGTTGTTCTTGTCTTTATTTTACGTTTACGTGCTGTAACTATACGACCCTAACGGGGAAACGGCTTCTCTGGATGCACTTGCGGTGCACGCGGCTAAGCAGCTTCGGAAACACCTCCGTGAAATTTATTAGTTTAGCCTTTAAAGGAAAACAAGTGAATACCACAAAGAAGCTCGTCTCAGACTTGTTGGCGAAATGATATCCAGGATTCTGTTCGGACCTACAAGTATTTATATCGTCTTTTTGTTTTGGACACGGGTGGGAGTTGGACAGATTTTGCTCAGGCAATGTTTGATGGTCGAGCCGATGTTCGCGACAGCAGTGGTTCACGTTTAACCTTCTTGCTCAGCTATTCCGAGCCCTGTATTTTTTTAATGGAGGCGTGGTGTTCGAAGAAGCAATTTAGCCAATTCTTGCAATACGCCACTGGATCACAGAGTTATCGACAAACACCTAGGACACTGCAGTCGTCTTTACCACTGCTTGAAAGGAAGCCGCGTTGGGCACTCGCGGCTTTACTCGCGGCGCGACGCGCGCGCCCCTCGCGGCGGGAAGGAGATTTTCGTAGTGGTCCGTGATCCCGGAATCCCGACCGTGCAGCGGAGATGCGGAGGATCTGCTGTGCGTGGGGCGCATTCGCCGTTCGTTCTTTCGATTCGCGGCATTCTATGGTCACAAATGAATCGCTATGTTGCAGTTCCTGGGTTGCTGCTGGTGCACACATTTTCACTGGCCTGATAAAATATTTTTCACGTCCCCGAATAAGCTTTACGAAGCGAAGCGACGCTAAGTTTGGATCGCTGCCGTCCACCGAGCAGCGCTGGCAATCATGCCCGGGTTTGCCGCGTCCAGATTTACCGCGAAGCATCGCTGCCGTCCACCGAGCAGTGCGCTGGCAATCATGCCCGGGTTTGCCGCGTCCAGATTTACCGCGAAGCATCGCTGCCGTCCACCGAGCAGTGCGCTGGCAATCATGCCCGGGTTTGCCGCGTCCAGATTTACCGCGAAGCGTTTTCCCCGAAAGAGGACGCACTACCTTCACTTGCATTAGCATCCTTTCTCAACCCGCAAAAAAAAAAAAAAAATATATATATATATATATATATATATATATATATATATATATATATATATATATATATATATATATATATATATATATATATATATACCGGGTGTCCCAGCTAACTTGAACCAAGGGTTACAAAATAATATATTTGAGGTAGGTAAGTGAAACCAATTGCATTGAACTGCCAGCCTCCTTGCGCACTAAAGGCAATTTTTTGTTTTGCATTTACTTAATTAGCTAATTATGTTAATTTCTCTAATTTATTAAATATCGACTTTAGACCCAAAATGTGAATTGGAAAGTTGTAGAGCACCTTCTTTCTTTCTTTCTTTCTTTCTTTCTTTCTTTCTTTCTTTCTTTCTTTCTTTCTTTCTTTCTTTCTTTCTTTCTCAGCCAGCCTAGCTTGGGGCGTTCGAGGTTGGCCTTTGTGAGGCTGTACCACACTTCGGAGGAAGGGTATTCGCCACAAATGTTGTAGTATTTTTCTACATCTTTACCGCGTTTTTTACGTCTAACTCAGCCTTTTCCAACCAACTGCCTTTTTCTAGCTTAGCGTTTTCTAACTGCGCGCGCTTCTCCTGTCGTCTTCCGTTTCTCGTGTTTCCAAGTCTAGAAATAAAAGCCCAGCGGGCGGCCAAGGCTCGTTCCTGTCTATCCGTCTTGTGTCGTGTGGCTCCCGCATTGTTTGTGCTTCGCTACGTCGCTCCATCTGGCCGAAACTGCCACCATTTCGCTGCGCAGGCCGCCTTTTTCAAGCGCACGCTACTACGCACGCCCTGCCCAGGCGGCCGCGCGGGCCACTACAAAAATCATCTGGCGCTCACTTGCGGCGAACCGGCAAACCGACCGTTGCGGTTTGAGGATCCTTCACCGCACGGACATTTGTTTTTGCGGTGAAGCATCTCCATAACTCAAAGGGGCCGTTTGTAACAAGACGCCACTGCTACCAACGTTACTGGACTAGGTTTAACGTGCACTGACGTCGCACAGCACACGGGCGCCTTACTTTTCGCCTCCATCGAAAAGCGGCCGCCGAGGCCGGGATTCGATCCCGCGTCCTCGGGAACAGTAGTCGAGCGCCGTAACCACTGCGCCAACCCGCCGGGGAGTTTCTTTTCTTTCTTTTTTTTTTTCAACATAAAATCAAGTGCTAAAACACACCTGCCTTCTAGCGTACCAACAAGGCATATATTAAATGGTGCCTTGGATTTATTCCATTGTTTTAAAAGAACAAGTGCATCGGTCGGCCTTCAGATTGCCACTTGAATTCTTCCGCGAATTGTTTGCATTTTCTTGTAAAACATTGTTAATTACGGCTGACGAACATAGCGCGTTTTCAAGCCATTTACTGCTAAAATACTGTAGAATGTGCTATCGCGATCAAGTGTTTAGGGGAAGCGACTGTGGAGAAAATATTTCGAAGGAATCATGAAAACCAGTCGTCTGAAATATGTTAAGGTATGAGGCGCCGTGCATGCTCTATCCGCCGTTATTAATACGACGTCACTGTTTGAGGTAGAGCTATAACTTTTTTTGTTTGTTTGTTTACCCCGAGACGGGGCGTCCCATTAACTTTGGGTTGCGATAGTGCTCCCGCAGCTTTGGGGTGTGAGTGGCGGTGACAAAATGTAATGGGAATCTTGATCATGACACTGATCTACACACTCGAAAACCAGGAACAGTTGATTAGCGGACACCAAGGCTGCTGGAGCCACAACAGCATTTTCAGAGCTCGTTACAGTATTTTAGTCAACCTCCTAAACGCGAAGCTTTGGAAATATAATAAAAGGCACCGTTGATAACGTTTGTCGTGTTCGTAAGCTAGTTCGTCCAAGGAACTGAGCGCTTTCGCATACCTTCGCCAACGCAGAGCTATCGCCGCGAGATCGACCTAGAGGTGGCGCCACCGTCACTCCGGTAGTGGGGATCGGCAGCCGGCGGCGCTCGCAGAAACGCACGCTGCGTAGGTCTGCTTCCGAGTTTACGGCGGGTTTGTTGGCGATGAAAACGTATCTTCTGCAGTATTTCTGCAATATTGCAGAAAAAAATCCGAGGATTTCGCCAATGCAGCAGAAGAAGAGCGGATTTTAGGAAAACAAAGCACGCAGCCATCAGACTTCTAGATTTACTTTGCACGTTTCTGGCGCTGTACCGCGCTCACGCGCCTAATGCTTGGGCCGGCCTAATGACAGCTTTATTTTTCTTATCGACTTTTAAACAGTTTGCGCGTGTCTCATGCGAGTGAGACCGGTGAATTTAGTGTCAAGCCCACGCAGATACAAGGTTCGTGCTCTGACCTGCAGTAATTTAGATTGAATCGAAGCAGCCTGGTTCACTATATCATACTTGACTCGAGGATTAAGCAGGTGAAATGTAGCATTGGCAGCGCACTGCATGGCGAGTTGCTTTAGACTGAGTGCACATCAACTCTGGCCCAGACAACCACGCACAAGTATTCCCCAAATATGAGATCACGCATACAGAAAACCTCGCCGCACAGGAAAGCTGATTGTTCACGTGTACAGCGCTGAGTGGATTGAATTTACCGAGATGCTTTTTGCGGCCACTGTCATAGAATGTGTTAGTGTATTAATGCATGCGCCACTAACTGTAAATGATTTCCTGAAACCGAGGAAAGTATAAGGGATTTCTGATGTTTGTGATGTTAATATATAACGGTAAATTAGTATTGTAATTATTTTGTTTTGCAATGCGAATAAATTTCACCGTGTGAGAGAACTTTTACACACACTTGACAGAATTTACAATGATCAGCGATTAATTTTCAGTAACGTTAAAGTGCAAGCTACGAATTACTCGCTGCGAAGACATCGTTATAAACGGTGCATGGGCACTGTCATGTTCTGGGAAGCAATTTTACAGGCTGAAAATTTCTTTATCACTAATTATTTAGCAGTGACTAAATCTTATGCGAAGTAAGATATTAGGGTTGCTTCCATAACAGGTGCCGGATATAAAACTGTTCCGAAAGAAATGGAGGTCATCTTATCATGCGACTATAAAAATGTATTTATTCCCGAACTAAACACTGATATTTAAGCCCGCATGAAGCTGTTTTACTCCCCTTGTCAGAAATGACGAGTTTTGTCGGAAGACAGCACTTGGACGAAAAGGGATTACAATGATTATAATAGGCTACCAGTAAAGCACATTGATCTAGGTGCATTATGTAATATTTATGGTAACAATTAGGTGCAGGAATATGTTTCCCAAACAATCGAGCATTTCTCTAAAGCAAAATGTGGTCACTAAAACTTTTACCGATGCACAGAAGCCTTCAACAACAAAAAAAAAAAAAAAAGAAAAGAAATGCATATTGGTCCCGGTTTAACGCATGAAAGCGGCATCGGCTATGACGGATGATTGCAGAGGGTGGGTTTGGTGTCGTTTTCTTTTTTTTTTTCATTATTAACACCACATCTACCACGTGGGATTGTTTATTGTGCAGCCAAATCCCACAGCAGGGGAACGCCTTTCGAAACGGTTGTGATTGAATCCCCCGTTCTCGAAATCAGCAGTCGAGCGCCCTTACCACTGAGACACCGCGGCAATGGTTTAAAAGCAAAAAAAAAAAAAAAAAGTACTCACACAACTCTATCGTGCATACAGACGGCATAGTAGGCATATAGTGGTGGTCTTTTCAAACTGCATTCTGCTATATGAAGAAGTCTGCGGTGGCATATTTTTTAGTAGCTGCGGTATTCCAAGCAGAAACGGGAATATGCGATTTCTGAGCGTTTGCAATAACTTTTATTGACGGCAACGACCTGTTTTGCTTTGCACGGCGGTAACAACAGTACCACTTCGTTTGAGACATTGCGTGTCAAAGGATCTCAAGCGCCGAAGACCGCGATGGATGATGTCCTTATCCAAGCATGATGCTCGATACGGACAAGTATATATTTTTTTAATGAAGTGTGGGGTTATAGACTGTTCATATCTATTTTGCAAGAGGCATATAGGTAAGCAAAAGCTCACAGGAAGTGCGAAACAAACAAAACACTCATGTACTCGCCGCATGCGCGTGCGTAAAGCACTGCGGGCTGGCACGCGACGCGAAAACGCTTCCACACTGAGTAGGTTTCGCCGCTGAGCCGCAAGGTGGCGACTCTGTTCGATCTCGAGGCCAGAGCTACAGCCGCGTAAAGCTGCCGCGGCGCTTCCGCCATCTGCCGGCGAGCCAAGGAATGGAGGCGCCCGCGGAGATTTCGGCAACTGAACTTAGTAAGTTGACTGCGACGTCGCAGTCAACGTTACTAGACTAACGCAGCGCTGTCGCAGTCAACGTTACTAGACTTTCGCAGTGCGACTGCGAAAAAGGCCGTGGTGGTACTTGTGACTTTGGAGCAATTGGCAATACTTTTACACTGTGTTTTAAGCACCGGGTGTTTTTAGTAGATATACCTATCTAGTTCTTTTATGCGGCAGTTGGAAGTTTTCGGCATATTGTTGGGCCATTCATGTACGGCAAGGTTGATTTTATGCTGCCTCGTCGATGGACTCGTTCAGTTATGGCTTCTGTGTTTGTTATAATATAGCTTGAGGCGGTGGTACATGTGAAAACATAAAAATAAAGAGCACTGCAGAATCTGCATTGGAGTAATGCAAAAGCACGGATGCTGCTGTTGCTTCTGGTTGTGTCTAGTTGCTTAATTCACTTCTTGTTTACCCATTTTAGTCTGGTTCTTGCAAATTGCGCTCCAATCCCTTCCTATGCCCTTTTTCGGCTCTACTTCCGGTTGCGCGACGTCACATAATTCACTTCTTGTTTACCCATTTCAGTCTTTGGAACTTTCAAATTGCGCGCCAATCCGTTCCTATGCCCCCTTTTCGGCTCTATTTCCGGTTGCGTTACGTCACATTAATTCACTTCTTGTTTACACATTTTAGTCTTCGGTACATTCAAATTGCGCGCCAATCCCTTCCTATGCCCTTTTTCGGTGCTACTTCCGGCTACGTGACGTCACATCCTTGACTTCACATTAATTCACTTCTTGTTTACCCATTTTAGTCTTCGGTACTTTCAAATTGCGCGCCAATCCCTTCCTGTGCCCTTTTTCGGTGCTACTTCCGGTTGAATGACGTCACATCCTTGACGTCACCCTAATTGACTGCCTTAATTAACTACTTTATCCTTTGGCACTTTATTGCGCACCAATTCCTTCGTATGCCCTTTTATGGCTCGACTTTAGGTTGCATGACGTCACATCCTTGACGTCACCTTAATTGACTGATTTAACTATTTTAGTATTTGATACATTCAAATGTGGCGCCAAGCCATTGGCTAATGAGGCCATTTTCGCCTTCACTTCTGCGTTTTTTGCCTCTAATTAATTACCTACTTACGTTATTGGCCTAATTATTTTTCGGACACAACATTACATCACCTCTATGGAGGGACACCACTCATAAACCTCTACCTCTTCTCAATTACTCGCAACTGCTGCGGACACGATTTTGCTGACGCGGTCTGCGGACACTGTCTGTGGACAGAAATCTGTGAACATAGCGAAGTCATGCTTTCACGTTAATCATTTTGGACGTCAGCAGATCGGGAAGTACGCAGCAGCCTTAAATTTTGAATTCCATAAAGCCGCAATGGAGTCCAACACTTCCAAAATTAACATTTACGAATGCTGGAATATCGAAATACTATACTGTATGCTCCGTGCACGAAATATATAGCCTAGGTATCCTGAGCCATCGCCCACCGCCTCTTAATCAAAATATCGTGTCAAAACCACCGAGGCATCTCCAAAAGCATCCTGGGCCGAAGACGCGCTCGCTCATCAGTTTTCTTTGCGTTTTCTTTGCTTACGACTTGCTTTCTTATCTACTTTCGGCATTTGGCCTTTTGCCTCTTGGTCTTTATTTTTTTTCTTGTTCGCTTTTGAATCAACATTTTTTGTTTTTGTGTGTGGGTGCGCTCGCTTTCGGGCACAGGCTGATCACAGTCACGGTTTCGAATTGGGCCTTTCTGGAGCTACCCTCGCATGACACAAGCCGTGGATTGCGCAGACAGTAAAACAGTGTTTTATGAGTCTTGTAGGCAGGATAAGATTCTGTAAATGAAACTGTCAAACCGCGCTAGATGCAAAAAAAAAAAAAAACGTATATTCTAAAGCTGCTTCTGTAATCTTTTTTTGGTCCTCGAAGTTTGAAAGATTAACCTCCGAGTCTGGCTGATTCTGTTTCCTTTAGTTTATTACCATGCGTTGCTGTATAAAAGGGTTATTTAAAAAAAAAAAAAAAAAAAAGCACTCGCTAGATTCCTAAAAAAAAATAACTGGAGGTGCCGGGGTTCGAACCCGGGGCCTCTCACATGCGAAGCGAGCGCTCTACCACTGAGCTACACCCCCAGGTTGGTAGATGGCTCCTGCTTTATTTTCTTTGTATCACACTCATACGATCCGATATTCACATTACTTTTTTGTTTGTTTGTTTGTTTGTACCGTAAGTAATGCTTATCTCCTGTTTAACTGCTCCACAATTTGAATCCGTGCTGAAAAGTGCAGTTTTTTTTTTTTTTTTTTTTCTGTTGGCTGCTCCAAATTGGATTCCACTGCTCCAAGACCAAGATTTTGATTTCAGCTGTTGCACCCCTGCCTTTGTCTGCTGCCTTTGTCTGCTGCCTTCGTCTGCTGCGGCCGTTTGCTGGAATACACAAGGGGACGAATTACGTGCTGGACACACTTCAAACTTAAGAAGAATCAGTGCGGCCGTTGCTTACAAAACGCACGCAAGCAAAGATCACCGCCATCTTTGCTGGGAGATAAATTGTATTCCCTCGGGGCTCTTCTTGTTCAGGTAACAATTTTTGTTTTTTAGACGCGCTAGAGATGTAGGTGGGCGGATGAGGTTAAGAAGTTCGCAGGGGTCAGGTGGATGCAGCTAGCACAGAACCGGGTTAATTGGAGAAATATGGGAGAGGCCTTCGCCCTGCAGTGGGTATAGTCAGGCTAATGATGATGATGATGAGAGATGTAGGATTCTGCGGGCCACAATTTCATTTTCTGAGCAGTTACGCTTTGCCAAAATGGTGCCGCGGTAGCTTTCTGGTTGCTGCTACTCCGCATAATCGAATTTATCGAATAAAATGACCGGGAATACCTCTCAATTTAACAAAGTTCACGATTTAACGAGATAGTTCGTGGCTTCCCTCAGCTTCGGTAAATCAAGGTTTAACTATACTGGTTTACCCATAAGCTAGGAGAATAGAACAAGCAAACATGTCAGGATTCATAGCCCCCTCCTTTCCCATATACTCCACCTCAGTTAGGACAGCGAACTGGGCTAGCTAGAAGAAATTCAACGCCGTGTTCTCGGTGGTTCTATACACTAGCACATATAGCTTTTGCTTTGTCTAATTCCGCCTGTAACAAAACTGGTGGACTATAAATCCGATCCTTTCACGATTTCACACCTCTTAGGTTTAACAATAGACTTAAAACATATTTCCATCTCTGGGAACACTGGCATAAAGGAGTACGGAATGCACAACACATGGACGATCAAACAAGAGACTGCGGTTTGTTGACAAAAATGGCTCACTTTATAAAAACTACCGGTCTACTCTGCGTCACGCCTGAATTACCACATTGCAAGAGTGCGTATGCTGGGCCACGTTTTCCATTTTCTCCTTTTTGGGAATGTGTTTTGATGAGGCTCGTCAAGCGGATGTAACAAACGATAGCGCCAACGCTGGTTCGAACACCAAAATTCAATGCACTCGACGAAAAAAAAATGCTGGAAGTGCAAATCTGTTTGAGGAATGGGAGGAGCCATATCTTCTAGAGGGACACCTCAACCGAACAGAGAGAAAAGGGACGAAGGAGGAACTGTACGAACTGTGGTCTGAAGCTTTTCCTGGCTGCTGAAATATATAATAAATGATGTGTTTTAATGACACCGTTTACTGAAAACAAGAAAGAGAATCATTTTTAATGTTACTGCCCTTTAAGGAAAAATGTTTTGAAAAATTAACTCCAAATCGCATAAAGCAGCGTTTCCTTTCTGCACATATACAGGGTGTTGCACAATTAGACCCGCGCTGTAGAATGCTTCTCCCAGCTAAACCGCGGAATCCTTGCAGTTCAGATTTCGCACAGAAATCACATTTTGTCGCTAGTATTTTTTAATACTAAATTTGTTTGTGGTACTTGCCTGATTCGATCAGAAGAAGTAAAATATTCCCATCGCCTGCGGCGGCGGCGACGCCAGACGAACCGCTGCCCCAGTGATGGGACTGGTGGCGCCACCTCATGCTGCTTATAACAACTCAAACCTTCTGCCAGAAACGCTCGCCCCCTGTTTTCCTGCTACAGAGTTGTTGTTAGCAGCATGAGGTGGCGCCACCAGTCCCATCGCTGGGGCAGCGGTTCGTCTGGCGTCGCCGCCGCCGCAGGCGATGGGAATATTTTACTTCTTCTGATCGAATCAGGCGAGTACCACAAACAAATTTAGTATTAAAAAATACTAGCGACAAAATGCGATTTCTGTGCGAAATCTGAACTGCAAGGATTCCGCGGTTTAGCTGGGAGAAGCATTCTACAGCGCGGGTCTAATTATGCAACACCCTGTAGAAGCCTATAACAATGTCGCTTTAAACACCACTTGTACAAATCATAATTGCGCAATCAAAGAGACGCTTATACTGGTACATGCACATCACTGCTTACTCTTAGAGTTGACAGCGTTGTAAGGAGCTAGAGATCTCTAGTACAGCTGGAGCAATCCCTTGGTGGTCATGGCTGGTTTTGGCATATTCTGTGAGACGGTGACACCTCTTTGTTCGGCTTACTGAACAGCTGAATTCCACGAGCTGCCTGAATTTGTTCCCGCCGGGGTGAGTCGAAAATTTCCCCGTTTCCGGCTTTGTACAGTTCGTGTGAGTACTTGTACTGAGTCTAGGAGCTGTGGAAAGCTTTGCTTTAATGCGCCGCACGTTTGGCAGAGTGCATCGAGTTGCGGTTCGTTGCTTCGTGCGAGGCTCTTGGTCGCGCTTTGCTTCGCCTGCGTCAGCTGCTCGAAAGAAAAGTGGAGGTTATTTGGCTCCGATCTTTTTCCTCGCCTGGAGAGGTAACGCGTCCGCCGAGGGCAGTGAGAACTCGTCCCCGACTTATCGCTGAAAGTGGCTGCCCGTGTACTCCATCAGTGTCGGCAGTGCACGTGCACCCGCGCGCGGAAGTGCAAGAAATGTGCTGCGGGTGGCGTAACGGCGAAACTCGCGGGGCCTGCCCATTGTGCGCTTATTCTGATATGAGCAGAATCACAGCGTACACACGAGTTCTATAGACGGCGCTCTCGCCGCTTTGTCTGCTCATCAAGGACGGAGAAATAAAGAGCATTAAGCAACAGGTGAAAAACACAGAAGGTAAAAATTGGATAAATTCGATGGAAAAAAAAAAACAGAGTGTGGAATTATGCCGAAAGTGGAAAATGCAGATCAGGAAGGAAGCTTTCTTTGATAACTCAAGAGGCAGTGCCCTACTTTTTGAAGCTACATCGGGGTGCCTTAGAACACGCAGCTACAAAAAGAAATTTAACAATGGAGATGACGCATGTGCTGTATGTGGTAACTCCAGTGAAACAATTGACCATATTATACTCGAATGTAATGGTATCCATCCGGAAGTTGATGCAGGCGCAATCACTGTTCCTGAAGCTCTGGGGTTTAGAGATAACAGTGGCCGGGTGAATAAACCGGCGGTGGAAACTAGCAAAAAACGACTGGAAGATTGGTGGCTTAACAGCAGAGAAGTGACATAATGTTAGTAATGTAGGAACAAAAATTTAATAAATTGAATGATGGTTTAGTAACCATTCTAAATCAATAATTAAGATATAGGGAGAAAAATGAGCATGATAGCTACTGCTACCACCCCGTTTCGAAGGGGACGCTCCTATATTCCATCCATCCATCCATTCCATCCATCCATCCTGCCGCCCGTCTGCTTACACTGTGCCGTTCAGATTGCCGTTATTTATTTTTGTTTTCATTTATATCTGCTATTTCGACCGTCTTGTTTTGTTGTTTCGATTCGTTTGCGTTTGTCACCATATTTACAACCGTCAGTAACTGGCGTCGTTTCCAGCAGCTTCTTTTGCAGTGATAGCTGCGTGTGGAACATTTACCGTTATACGGTGTCGCTGCGGTCTTAGTAAAGTGTGTCGTAATGAGGAACTCCCCCATTTCCCTGTCGCCAGCCAGACCGTTATCCAGGACGAATGATGAGTGCCCTGCATCAAGGATTGTGTGGGGAAAATAGTCACCGTCAATCTGGTACACACACAAGCACCGGCTACAGTTCAGCCATTAGAGAAACGGATGATGTCTCAGAGAAACGGCTAATCACAATACTGTGTGTGTATGTAGTGCTTTGTTAGGTATATCGTTGAGCAGCGACGGTCCACATGATATTAGCAGGCACTGTGTTTCAGGTCGATAAAGACGCCCGTATTGTGGCGCTAAAGCGATTTTTTTCCAGCACCTTGGAAGCTTATGATTTTATTAGGCGTTATTTGTGCCAATTCTAGACACCTGGAATTGCTTTCTCTTTGAAGATGTTGGGTGGCTAGGTTTATATTTATATTGTTTTTTTTTTCTTGCTTCTTAACGGTATCTCTCTCCGCACTTTCTCTTGGAACGTTTGCAGCAGCCATGAAGGGTGCTGCATTGCTTTTATTGGACCAAAGGGCCTGCATTGGAGTGAGGCGTATGTGCTAAAAAAAAAAAAAAAAGGATGATGCGATGTTTCTGAGTAGCTGGTCGACCTTGGTTGGGGCAGCAAAAAGTTTCGCCTTGGGAGAGTGTTTTTTGGAGCTGCAGTGAAAGGTCTGTGTGTAAGGACAAATTAGGGAAATTTAAGGGGTTGTTTTCTTTAAAGGGACAGAACACTGGAATTTAGGTCTCGATCGTTTTTTGCCGCAGTGGAAAGATTGATGTCTAAAATGTTCGATTCCATAACGGTTTTGTTAGAAACGCTGTAGAAAAGTTTTACCGGGAATTTTTCGATCAATGCGTGTGTCCGTTTTTATGTAGTCCGATGCTGGAAACCATGAGCAGCGACCGCGATGACGACTGGTGGTCAGCAAAAAAGACGTACCGAAAACAAATATTACTTTCACTCGCTAGACAGTAATCAGACATTTTTTGCGTAGAGTAACGTCCTTTTCAGTTTCATACTCAATGCTGCTACGGCACAATAACGCACGACCTCGTCGACGAAAGTTTTAGTGGGCACTGTCATTGCTCCATTCACGAAATTGCAAACACTCTGGTGCTATCTAGTGGCAAAACCTGAAAGCGTACCTCTCGCGGTGCGAAAGCAGGGGTGGTTTTTATTTAAGGACGCACTGGAGAGAGCGCAAAATATAATAAATTTTGGCAAGCACTCCTAGAAGAAAGGAGAACAATGTGCAGTTACGAAAATCAGCGATATTTGCTGACATGTAGTCACGTGGGGGGCTACACTGAAAGTACTAGGGCTTCTCCGCTAGATAGCGCCTCGGTTGTTTTTATGCGATTTTCAATGGCAAATTAAAATTGTAAAGCCTCTTTTTTATATTGTAGTGCTCGATCTGGTACTGTATGAGGCAAGATCATTTCATCTCCACCATAATCTCATGGCATATTTTGGCCAGTGTTCTGTCCCTTTAATATTACGAATTGTACTCGTAGAAAGGGTGGTGTTGAGGGAGAGTGGTTATGAGGATAGCTAAGGCGCAGTAACTGCTTCCTTCACTTTATTGGACATCTAAACCTCACCGCGATTGAATGGATGAGAAGATGCGATGGGGCGAGCGGGAGTGCCCTGTAATTTGCCCATATGAAAATTTAGAACAAAACACGGGAATTCAAAGTGCACCGCGGTGCTCTGCCGCGGCACTCTTCCACTACAATTAGCATCTCTCAGATGAGGTTCAATCGTCTATTCAAACTGGGCTATTCGATCGTATACCTCTCCCCCGCTTTCGATGAAATCAGTTTACCTGCCCCTCCGTCTCCGTGGTAAGGAGCATACCCGCTTACATCTTGTATGTTCCTTAAGTGTTATTTCTGCTGACATTCATTTCGGCATAGTTTTTATATGTTTGTTGCAAATGCGCCCGAAATATTGCGTTTCCAGAGGACCACAGCAAACTTTTGGGGTATATTGTGTACTGTCCTCACAGTTAACTTACAAAGTTGTCGTAAAAAAGTCAGTTTGTGAATTGGATAATATGACAGTTCAGTAATACTGTTCTCCTTCCCTCAGCCGCAGGGAAAGTGTTCCTTATGCTGCTGAATCCGATGACCGAAAGTTCACAGACTCTTGAACCAAACACGATTTTGAGACTGTTCTGTTTGTGCATTAGTCAGCACAGCGCGCTCACTATAATGGGTTCTGTTCTCCCTAGCAGCTCTTGCCTGCAGTCTATGATGTGAAGAAATTTCCATCCATACGGGTGCGTTTTCGTGTTCAGGACTCGAACTTTTGCACCCTCAGAATAGGCACGAAGTGTGGCTGTCAAACTCATAGAGTGGCGTGCGATATCTACAGTTACCCTTTTCCTGACTGCTTTGCAGCTTCGCGCGTCTTGATTTCTTTTGCAGTCGTTCGACTGCTTAAAGGGCGCTAGTCCCTTTCGTGGCCATTCTGCGTGTTTTATTGCAAAAGCAATACTGCTAGCACCTCGAGCCTTTGGCGTGTCGTGGCGCCTCCATACATGACCTTTCACGTGACCATGTGACGTCACGCCAGACCGAGAGACGGGGCTCCAGCTCGCGCCATCGGATGGTAGCGGTATGTAGCGGTGAGTCCATACACGGCGCTGTGTCGCAGCCGAGAGAGGGCGCTCGCTGTTTGTCACGTCACGCTAGGAGGAGAAATGTGGCTCTGGCTCGGCCCCTCGCAGTAGTCGGGGCGCAGCCTTACGGTATGTCGGATGATGCATATAAGGCCCATTTAAATGGGCAAACAAGAAGCGATAATTAAGCTATACTAGAAGCAACCAACAGCAGCATCCGTGCTTTCGCATTACTCCAATGTAGATTCTGCAGTGCTCTAATTTGTTTTTAGACGAAAGCTGAACAGTCTGTATGAAAAACTGCTGACGTGCTGTTTCAGTATGAACTAAAATTACTGAACCTCCAACGATGCCCAGATATGTCTTCTTCCACCTATTTTATTGGCGTCATGTTTCTGACGTCCGCATAATGTTCACGGCGTCATTTTCTGGAATATACTGAAAAGTGAGAGATAGAAATAAAGCCTCTATCAAAAGGGCCAACCTTAGCAAACCCGGACGGAATTATGTCATAGGAACACAGCCTGGTTAAATACCCATTGGAGTACCTTATCTTACAAAGCTGATGAAAAGAGGAAATTCAATACAGAAGACATCGCAGTCGTGGGCTTCGCACTCGCCCGTGGCGCAACGCGCATGCTTTCTCCGCTTTTATATACGCCATTTGAGCGAGCTCCCATTTGGAGCCAGTGGCGCTTAGCAGTTGAGCTAGGCTTAGCTCTGAAATGATGCTGGGCAAATCGCAGTGTCAATAGATAGATGAGTTTATTGCTTGGAAAAGCAGATAGGCCGGCCGGAATGTTTGCCATCTGGCCGGCTATACTCTGCACTGGGAAAAAGGAGAAGAAAAAAGGTCGTGATGGGCGACGTCGTGTTGAAAAGAGGTGTGTCAAAGCGGCGTCTATTCTCAGTTTGTAAATATTTATAGCCTTACATTATTTAATAACATGCTTGATGAATTACTGCATATTTTTCAAAAAAAAAAAAAAAATCAGACAGCACCCGTTCATCATTTGGCACCCTTGCCCACGCTCCCTAGTGATGGCTCAACCGTTAGGGCGCTTAAACTGCTGATCCCGAGAACGCGGCTTCGATCCCGGCCACGGTGGCTGCTTTTCGATGGAGGGGAAACCCCAACTGAAACTGGTCGACCGTCGGTAAACGACTTGACAGCTCGGTAGCCGGTATTCTCGGCCTGCCAATTGCAGCGCCAAAGGTGGGGCCCTGGTTGGCTGCCTTTTATGCTGGTTAATAGTTGGTTAAAGACTTTCAGCCAACCATAGGTAAATGCCAGGGAATTAGTCTGCGCTCAACGCTCGGCAGCCAGACAAGACCCAAAATAGTGCCGTGGTTGGCTGCCCATGAGGTTGGCGAATTGCTATGTGTTTTTAGCGAATGCACTGGCATAATATTGGTACAGCTAGGGGCAGCAGAGCAATGTTTTTAAATAAAAATTATCAGCAGCATGAACATGCCCTCCTTTATTTTACATTTTTGCCGTCGCAAGCTTAAAAATGATTGTAATAACTTCTCTCGACTTGCGAGGGTCACTGGCTCTGAAATGAGCGTGTCATGTGGGGGATATATAAGCTCGCTGAAAGTTGCTGTTAGGTGTGTGTACATGTGCAGCGCGATGGTGTCTTGTTTCGTATTGTTTTTTTTTTTTTTTGGTGCATTTTTTTTTACGGTCTACATGATGGCCATGGTCACCACGGACCCGAAATGCTTGTGTTATGTTCACTGCCAGACGTCTGCAGCTTGAAATCTGCTGTCTTAAGAGGTCACTGTATTTGTGTCAGCTTTTCAGAATATTCTGAGAGTCACCAAATTTCTTTCGTGAGGAACATGAGTGCTTTGTTGGCGATGTTACAGACTGACATTTGAAACAATTCAGGCTACGTTTTGCATTGCTAAGGTGGACATTTCAGCAAGGTCGACCTCCGATTTTGGTCCATCATCGGTCCCACCTTGGTAACCATACTTGGACTTAGGTTGGTCAGGCTACTTGTCGCCGTTGGGCCTGCATAGGGCCACCATTAGCCTTACTAGGCGAGCTGATATAAGACCAATAACTAGGAACGAGGTCGGCCCAACCACGCTGACCGGGTTTGGGTCAAGGTTGGCCATTTTGTATGCGGAATTAGGCCAGGAAAGCGTAGCAGGGGGCGGCTGAAAGTTGGGTGGGCGGATGAGATCAAGAAGTTCGCAGGGGTCAAGTGGATGCAGCTAGCACAGAACCGGGTTGAGTGGAGAAATATGGGAGAGGCCTTCGCCCTGCAGTGGGTATAGTCAGGCTGATGATGATGATTAGGCCAGCATAGGACCACGGTTGATTTTTCCGTTGGGACGCAAGGCGCCATGCACCGTACCATAACTCACTGCTGCAATCTGCCTTATTGGCTGATTCAAACGATGGAGCAATTAGAACCAAATGTTGGGCTAAGTGCGTTTGGAATAGAGAAAAAGTTCCACAGTACCAAGAAAGGCGAACAAAGAAAGTTGGAAAGGTGCCCGTACTGTACTTGTCGTTCTGCGTCTTTTTTAGCGCCGTGGAACTTTTCCTTTGGCCCAAACGATTCCGGTGGTTTTTTCATCATTTTGTGTTTTTAATTGAATTACATTCCTCGGCACGTCCTGAGTCCAACACAAAAAAAAAAACCGTTTTTAAAAATTCCAATTAGAAGTATTTAAAAAAAAACACAGCAAATCGAAACCGAAACTGCTTTCACGGCCAGAAACGATGTCCCAGTCGACGAAATGGTGACGTCACACTCAGCATTAGAAAAACATTTGTACACTGCTGGTTGGTATGTTGGTTTGTGGGGTTTAACGTCCCAAAGCGACTCAGGCTATGAGAGACGCTGTAGTGGAGGGCTCCGGAAATTTCGACCACCTGGGGTTCTTTAACGTGCACTGACATCGCACAGCACACGGACGCCGCTCCGTTTCGCCTCCATCGAAACGCAGCCGCCGAGGTCGGGTTCGAACCCGGGTACTCCGGCACAGTAGTCAGGCGTCTTACCACTGCACCACCGCGGCGGGGCATTTGTACACTGCATTGGATGGTGAAAATAAAGTATTTAAATCATGACGCACTGCATAAAATGTCTGAGGTAGTTCACTATAAGCCTCACAATTTCAAAATCACGCGGGAAGAGGACATTAACGCTTGTATACTGTCTGTGACGTCAGAAACTTAGTTTTGCCCGCAGAAATACTCTCAGCCATGAAAACGGCATATTTTAAAGCCGTATTGCGCGTGAACGGATTATCGTACGGCGCCCAGATTTTGTAGAATGCGTCATGACGGAGAGGAGAACCTGTGGTAAAATTTTCACTACAATATTCGAATGTCAAAAAAAAACACAAAAAAACCCGGAGTTGCCCTTTAAATCGGCCCAAGGACCGGACGTCACATGATGTCCTTCCGCTCTTCAAAATCCACGGCTGACCCGCGAAGAGAAAAATTAAGGTGCCTTGAGGAACTCCCTGTCCACGGAGTGGCCAGTAGGGCGGGCAGATACCGAGGGGAAATTAGGCCGCGCCCAAGCCTAGTCAGATTGTTGCCACTTATTTGATTTTTACAAGTGAAGATCAAAATCACAAGTGAAGAGTCAATGAATGTATCGCTGTTTTTTCATGCCGCGTGTGACCTAGACTTAATTATGACGCCAAAGCCATCTCTCGGCTGCTGAAACCGAAACTGGTGAAAAAGACATTCAATTAACAATTATTTCGCGGTTGTAGGCCAAAACCGCGTGGTGATCCATATACTCGAATGTCTTACGGACCATTAACAATAAAAGTGCCACCAAAATTTGGTGTTTGTACTCCTTGAATTCATGACAAAAGGACGCTGGCAAACCTAACTGCGCCTTGTCGCTTGGTGCGAAGGCAGGCGAGGACAATGCGTGCATTTTTGAAGGCCTAGAAGATGCTAGCGCTGCATGTAATTATGCAGCGGTTCCTCGCGTTGATGACCGAGGAGACGTCGTTCGTGAAAAAGTTCCTGCAGCGTACTCACTCGACCACTCACGAGAATGATGACTGATATATGGCTTCGCGCATGTGCAGGACGTTACTGGAAAACGGTTCATTACGGGTCTGGAAGATGACATGAAGAGTGACAATTCGGGCTAGTTCGCTCATTATCGTTTGGTTTGGTTTGTGGGGCTTAACGTCCCAAAGCGACTCAGGGCTCATTATGATACTCTTAGTTAGCTAGCTTCCTTTCTCTTAGTTTCGTTTGCATTGAGTTCTACGTGTGTCTTCGTTAGTGTCGCGCTCTGAATAAAATATTTTTAGTGATTACCGTAAAAACCCGCGCATAATATGAATCTGCATATAATTTCGGGATATCAAAAAAAAAAAAAAAAAGGAGAAAAAAGTTTTCGTCCGCGTATAATGCGAGCGAGGAAAGATCAATAAAAGTACTTATTTGCACTACATTTTGCTTTTGCCGCACGAGGAGTACGCTCTCCGCGCTTTCGCGTCCAACGTCACCGCGCACCGGGTGTTGATTAGTGCCACATGCAAACCTTCATATGCCGGCACTGGTTCGCTACGCTTCTTGCGCCGACACACTATGTCGAAGAATTTTACGCACCGTGGGAAGAGCAGCTCACATTCGGCCCGGCAATCGCGGAAGCCTCATTTTGTGCTCGGACGCGGGACGGCAGCGCACGAGCTGCAAGCTAGCATGCGCCGCGCTCGCGCCTTTTCGCGTCTGGTACCAGGCGCAGGCGCGCGGCGTATGCGCCCAGGAAGTGTTCTTGGATTCTGTGTTTTCGCGATCGTCGTCGTCCGGTGTATCGTTTGCCGAGAGTCCCTTGCTGAAGACAACTTTCTCATACCTCTAAACGCGTTCGGTGCCCCGCATTTCTCGAAAGCGCGACCGACGTGCTCCTTGCGAATGGTGGTCAAGCGTACACGATTTGGCTGTGTGGCCAGCATGGCTGGAGAGACCCGTGAGCGACCCGTGCAAAGCGCCGAGTGATCCCTTCGCTATCCTACATCTTACAAGGTGCGATCGACCTTCTGGTCGCTTACGGGTCGCGGGCACCGTGGTGGTGAGGATCGCGGGGTCAGCGTGGTGAAACCGAAACCATCGAAACAGTCAGCCGGCGCCACCGCTAGATTATAGCTAGATATTGCCTCCTCTGGCTGGAAGCCTGATTCTGATAGCGCTGATTAATAACGAGGCCGAAACTGCGAATTTAAGTTTAACATTGTTTGGATCTCCGTATAATACGAGACAGAAATCTTACATTAAAAATTGGGGGAAAAACCCTCAATATTATACGCGGGTTTTTAAGGTAGTGTGGATTTCTTAAGGCACTTTGATGTGTTTATTTGTCGCAAAGAAAAGTGTAATCGATGCCGAGCTGCATGGTGTTACTAAAGAACAAAAACACTAGACATGAGAATTTATTTATTAGGATATTAATTGCCCCAGTTTCAATTTTTCTACTTTGTTTTTTGCTTGATGATTTTTATGATGTACTTTAATAAAGTACTTTTATGATCAACTTCTGCCATCACACATGTGTTACCGCAACAGTCGCATATATGCCATTCAGTAAAAAAAATTGCAGTCCAGTCCACTCAATCATGACAGCTGTAGTTACAATGAACGCTTGTTTATCCCATGAAAATATCTAGTATCAGAGCAATGGCCCCCAGTCTTAGATGCAACGTGCAACAAACAACTATGACTGCACAGCTTGGAAAGAGTGAATGCGAAGATGCCAGAAACTCACCCCTGCAGCCCAAAAATCGTGCTTTTCACAAGTGCAAAGGCAGAATAGCTTCTCCCCACAGCCTCCTTAACATCTCGGAAAAACTATGACACCAAAAGAAAAAAAAAAAGATTTAGGGGGCAAAATAACGCTATAACTCCCGTCCGCGGAATCATTTGTGGATTCTTGTTCATGTACACGCACTTTGTTACTCGCTTAATTGCTGATTCGTTAATTTATGCCTTTGTTACCTTATACACACTCATTAGCATATATATTCGTGGCTACCTTGTTATGTCAAACACCACCTTACATGAATATAAAGCCCATTTTTGACCAAGCCATACGAACGTGTCTGAGTTGCCTGGGAGCATAGCGTACATGCCTGACTCAGTAACCATTGGTCCCAGTGGGTTTGATTCCCATCTCGCCTTTCATCTCAAGAGAGCTACTCGAGTTTGCAGTTCCTGTCAACTGGGCCATGCCGTGTTGTCTCGTGACATCACACAACCTGTCGATCAATCATTGCCTAGCCATGTCACCTGCCATCTACCACCTACCAGATGCATGCTTGTGATGATCTGCTCACTGTGTGGACAGCCCAGCATTTCTTTCAGTGTTAAAAATGCTGCAAGAAAAAAATGCTGAATTCAGACTGTGCATGGCCTGCACTCGCTATCACTGCATGCATGCAGGCCAACTGGACAAAGTGCCTTAAGTTGAAGGTCAAGTTTGGTAGGTGTGAGACAGGGGCAACGTTGGATGTGAAACTGCTGTGACAGCCACTAGATAGAGTGAACGTGCTACTGCGCATGATACCAAGGGCAGCAATTTCAACCCGTCAGGTGGCATAGGTCGTTTGCGTGATTAGCCCTGCAGCGTCTAAGCTGCTATCGTGCACTCAGCACTCACTAAGGATAAGTCCAGTGGATAACAGTGCCTCGACATATGCAGCATTAGTATCTCCCCTTAATAGGTCCAGAAAAAACAGATTGCAGTCCTGAAAATCCCCATAATGAGGCACTTGAATTCGTGCCGAACCGTTGATGCATAGCTGATCGGTCTGGTGCCGCTTTTGTTGGACTTTGTTAGTGCATGTTGTGACACTGACATCGCACATCCACGAACTGATGAATCCTTCAGAAAGAATTACGAGCGATTTCCGACACCTAGAACTCTGTAGAAGAATCTAACACCGTAGGTACGTGCCATATTGATTGAGGACATCATTATCAGCTGCTGTCAAAATTTTAAGTATGATCACCTAACTCTCTGCAACGGAGAATTTTAAATTCTGTCAATTCAGAACAAAGAGTCTTCTATATTCTGCAGAAGGCATTAAAAAATACTTCAGAGTGCACATCGCATTATATTTGAAACCATGTGCAATGTAAGTAAATCAACCTTGGCAGGCTGGCTTACCAGCTTGTAGTAGAAGGTAGTTTTCAATTATTTGGGGTAAGAGCATGGCAATCAAGTGCAATGAAGGTGGCCAAATGAATTTACTAAGGAGAGTGTGGAGTATTGAAAAAGCGAAATCACTGAGAGGAGACGTGTGAGTTACAGAGAATCGGTAGAAGTTTTACGCTGAATTTTTTGGTTTAATCCTATAGGCGATCCAGAGCAAGTTTTTTTGCCCCACAAAGCCGAAGAGTATGAATCAAGGGTCAAGGTGGGCTGCTTGACTGCAGCATATATTTACCTCCTTTACATATTCTGAAAACTGCCCTGGGTCAGCGGTTGAAATATGCTGTATAACTTTGCTTGCATGGTTTGGTCCTTTGCATATCTAGCATTTACTGTCAAACTTTCGGATCAAACTATCATTGGCCCTCTTGCAGGCCTCATTGCTTGTATTTGGCATATTAGTCATTTGTGTGGGCTCATGTTGGTGGGCTTGCAGGGCTACAGTCGCAGCCATTGTCAGTTCCCAAGGTTGGGCCAGGTATGTACAGTCCCCATCAAAAGTATACAGTCCAAGGGGTTGACTTCTATGATTTTTAGCACTATTCCCTAACATATCTGGCAGTCCAAAGCTTGGCCAGATTGAAGACACAAGGTCCTTCCGCTTTTGAGAGGTTATGGTCAGTGATGATGCAAAACGAAGCATGACGAAGGACTCAGAAGCAAACCTCTTTAGCTGTATACTTTTGATGGGAGCCTGTGCATAGGGACCACATTGTGCCGAGCATTTTTGTAAGCGTAGATGTCATTAAATCAAGGCTTTTTTCTGTACTATGGTATTGGATCTTTTCAGTTGATGTTTTAATCTGTTGCTTCTGTCAATGCAGGCCACGGTCAGCGCTGATTGTAGAGTCGAAGAAGCTTGTCACAAGCTACCGATGCGAGCCCAGCGAGATGCGCCTCTGTGGCGAAACGTACGGACAGCGTATAGATGCCGCTGCTGCCAAGTGGGGTGATGACGTCGGCTGGGTCTTTCAGCAAGAAAATCAACATATCACTTTTGCGAATTATAAAGATGATGTGAGTAAATTACGCGACTACCTATTTATCTGGAATTGGTTTGTGAATAAACTCTTGTGTAGCATATCCTGTAGACCATCTCAATGACCTGTTGTTAATTTATTGCATCCCCATATCAAAAACACCCAAAAGCTTGGCCCCATTTGCCTCCGCACAACGCTGTTGCATGTGGGCCAGTGTGAATCTGCATGGCCCTAAAATATACTAGCATTGTACCTGTTGTCCAAGAGCCACATACCGTCGCTATTGTGCATGAATTTCTACCATGCAAGGAACCAGGTTTGTAGGTTCTGCAACATGAATGTTCACTTCCTAGCTTTGTGCAATGTATTATAAAAAATTTTGCATTACATATGAGGGCGGTGTGTTAATGCAGTTCATATGCGATGAAAATGCAACATTATTTTGAGGCACTTTATTCTTAATAGAATTTAAGCAGCTGTTATAAAACGGCTTATTTCTACTGGAGAGTTCCATTATTGTACAAAAAGGGACACTCTGAGTACATAATTACAGTGGCCTCTTGTCGACTTGATCTCATGTGCTTGAAATATCCGTGAAGTTGAAGGTTTCATGTCACACAAAATAAAGTCCTGCAGAAGCCATGCACTTGTCATCCTGACCTCGAAGGGTAATCGTAAAATTTGTTCCAAGAAACCCCGAAAAAAAAAATTAAATGTCTAGCACTTTGCGCATCCCAATAAGTGAGTCTGTGCTAGCAGCACACACCTGTCACAGCCTCTGTGGACAGCTTTGTACTTTGTGTGGCACGCAAGTCATGCCGCCCACAAAGAACTGTGCTGATCATTGCGAATGCACCAGATGTGCACTTCTCACCGCCGCTCTGTACACTTTACGCTTCGTACAAGGGCTGCACAAACCACGTGGGAGTGAACTGTTTGTTTCCTAGGACAGCGGCAGCATGTTCCCCCTCCGCAGATAGCTGCATTGTTTGAGGTTTGCATAATTAGGATTTTTATCGGGAATTATGGAAGGCATAAATTTTTATAAAGCACCATCTAGTAAATTTTGGTGCTTCAAATTCCGGATGTTTCAGCGGCCAGTTCGAAAATTCCTAAACACAGCATGGTCAAATCGAAAAAGAAAAAATTCAAGAACCTTCTCTCAGCTGCAGCAACCATAATTTACTGTAAAGATTATTGTAACTGTTAGCTAATTAACTATAATGCACTAATTAGCCTTTAAATTAACCAAGGTGAGTGGCTTGTATTGTATCAAGAAGGGAGCCGAGAGTCACACGTCAAGAGTGCATGTCGAAAGAGGGTTAAGTGCACGAGCACCGGTATATATATGCCAAGTGTACATGACCAGGCAAGCTGGTTCCCAAGTATAGAGAAAAACAAAAGTACAAATGAAATCCATAGAAGTTCGACATCATGGATAAGATGATGCCACATCAGTTTTTTAAACGAAGAAAAAGTAATTTTGTACAGCCCTGCAGCAGGATGAAATTTGGCCCTTTTTCCGATGAAACATAAACTGAGTGCATTAAGCCTAGTCCACATGAGCCGCACGGGAATTCGTACCAGCTGTGAAATGCATGTGGGCCATAGCACAGGCAGTTCAAATTCAGCACTGCAATACTTAGCGGACATTGCGCTTCTACCGAGTTTACTGCATGTCTAATGCACTAAGTTTTTTGTGCTGAAAAAAGGGCTTTAGAAATGAGATTGTTTTGGTTTCAAAAACTGATATTGCATCTTGTCCATGGCTTTGAGCTCCCCATCGGAATGAACCATATTACTTAATTAGTCAGTTTTAGGTAATTGTAATTGGTAGAAAAGTTACGGTAATTTTTATCCTTCGCGGCTGCTTTTATATTTATATAGCTGTTCCTATATTTAGGAATTTTCGAATGCATTTGCTAAACACCTGGTATATCAAAGCTCAGTTTCTTATGTAACGTCTCATTTTTACAACTTCAAGTTGGCAAATAATTACTGTGCAACTGATGCTTAATTCTTACTGAATGTAATGTAATACTGATACAACTGTATATAACACATGCCAGTATTCACCTATATGGTGGAAAGACTTGGAGGCTAATGAAAAGGCTAGAAATTAGACGGGGAACAACACCGCTAGCTATGAAACAAAAAAAAAGAGACAACTTTAAGAAACAGGAAGAGAGAAGAATGTGTCTAGGAACAAATGTGAGTTGATGATATCTTAGTTGGAGTCAAGAAGAAATTGGCAGCTAGGGTATGTGATGCAAAGGCAAGAAGGTGGTCACTTGGGTAATTGCTTAGAGTAAGGGAATGGTTCCCAAGAAAAGGCTTGTGATGATCGCTAGAAATTAGGTCAGTAGTGGAAATTAAAACAGTTCAGGAATGAGCTAGCCACATCTGGCTCAAGACCGGGTTAATTTTAGGGATATGGGAGAGGCTAGTTAAACTGCTTCTGCTGCTGCTGCTGTGGCTGGTGGTGAATGTAAATGAATATTTGTGGACTGTTTTAACCAGTGTCGTTTTGCGGGACACAGCTGATGTAGATTATGTACCTTTAGCTTTCCTCTTTTATGACTAGTCCCATTTTTGTGTTTCACTTCGAATTTATCATTTTAGAACATGCTTCCTGTTCCTAAACTCGTAAGAAAATTGAAAACCTCGTATGCATTTTTTTTTCTCACATTTGTTTAAGGGTTGAGGGTCTGATGTCATTAGACAAATTTAGCACTGTGTAATGTGTTACCTAGACCGGAGTACTGGGAGCCCATGCAGCATTAGTGCTTATGCACAGATTTCCTTGAGGGTGCCAGATTGCACCAGGTACACTGCAGCTGTGCACACGCCTGCCCAGTGCCTCTCTTAGTGGCCTGCAGCATTGGGTCTAGCTAGAGTCTTTTTACTCTGGTGATGGGAACACAGTATGCGGTATGCTAAAGGTGTCTATAATGACTGTAATAGGCATAGGGGGATTGTTCGTATTATTGTATGGTGATTTCTTTTTGTTTTTAATTTGAAAGGTGGACCGTGTTTGCAAAGGTCTGCTGTCTGCTGGTTTTACCAAAGGGGACACAATTGCCATCTGGTCTCCGAACACGTACAACTGGATTGTCCTTTATGGCGCAATGGCAAAAGCTGGCATCGTTTCTGTGAGTACAATAAGGTTTTATAATAATTTTTCACTATAAATTTCATTAGGCCTTTCTTTACTGAACACATTTTGTTTTAGATTGTCTAGTCGAAAAAAAAAAAAAAGCATTGAGTCTAATTGGGTTTTCCAGTTGGAAAAATCTTAACTTTGTGTTTGGAACCAACTGGAGTGCAAGGTGCATTGCAATCGGATGTTTTAATTAGACTGGCCGTAAGTCAAAACTTTCCTTCTGGTTCTAAATACACAACTGGTTCTAATTGTGTAGTATTTGGAACCAATGCCTTAATAGGAGCCTACACGGATATTAATATATATTAACCAAGAGTTAATATGACTGTTGGCTCCTAACACAAGTGTCATCTCCTAGTGGATCAAACATACAAACACTAAATGTCTGAAGAGGTGATACAACTTTAAAGTATTCAATACACATGATTGAAATAACTTTCTTCTTCGGGCTTATATATTCCATTTGAGGCACCACCCTCCAGCTGGAGCTAGTGGCGCTTGTCCATTGAGTGAAGTTATTGTTTTTAATCATGACTGCATTGATAGAGGAAAACATGAAAATGACTGCAGATTTAAGCCGCTATTTTTTTTTACAAAAACCTAATTCGTTTACTGTTGTGTGTTTATAGAAAGCTATACGCAGATTGCACTCAAGGAAATCATTGGCTTTCAATTGGTAGCTCCCATTAGAGTGTCCAGTCAATCTTCCCAGTTGGAACAGTAGAACCATTTGGAAGCTATGTCAAATTGGACATTGCAATTTGAGCAGTAAACTAATTGGGCATTCTATTGCAAAGTAAGGAAAGCAATTGGTCTACCTTTTTGTATTCAAGAGCCCAATTGACTGAGCTATTGAGTCCACTTGATTTTAATTGGATCCAGTTGTAATGCTCAATTGCCTAGTCATCTGCTCATTTGGATCGAGCGATAGTTTTCACCTGGGTAACCAAGACAAAAGTTGTAAGGTTAATTTGGAATGTCACCAGTAAACATATTTTGATGTTTCTTTGGCTAGTGAAAATTTTTCACCACATCTGGAAGAACTTTACAGGCTGGAGCTCCATATGTGTGGGCTAGTCATTTGGTGTGACATAAGGTGTAGGCAAAAAGGAAGAGACAGAGATGAAAAGGCAAGCACAAGTGCTTGTGGTTTGCCTTCTGTTCCGTCATTTCTTCTGGTAGCTGATATGTGTTCGCCTAAAGCATTTTCTGGTAACTCTTTCTTGCCATGTGCTCATCAAGCAGAAAACATGATCGAGTGAAGCACTTGGGCAGAAAAGTAAGAAATGGCTTAGGAGTGTAAGCATAAATGGCAAGCATGTAGAATAATAGGATAGACTAATGGGAAACTGCTGTCAGCATAAAAATAGCAGCAGCAGTTGTAAAACAATTACCAGGTAACCTTCAAAGATTCTTCAAAGTTCATAGCTACTTTCTTAACCTTGTCCTTGCTATGACATCGTAAGTGGTTAGTTTGTGATGAATGGAGGTGGTTACACATGCAGCTAACACTGAAGCTTAAAAGTATGCTGCAAAGTGAAAACGCTAAGCTGAACGGGCCGGGGTTGAATTTACACTGAGTGGAACTGTCGTGGTCTGCCTGTTTCTTGCGTCCAGTGGCTGTGGCATTGTGAGCTCCCACACAAGGATAGTCTTGCCTTGAAAACTCGCACCTCCTCTTCACAGGCATGCAACTCTGAATCTTCACTTAGTTGTTGCTTGCGGTACCGTTTGTGACGACGTTCACAAAGTTCTTCCACGGATATTCCTCTGGGTTGACACCAAATGAGAACACTTTACCAAGGGACTGAGTCACAAGCCATGCACACTGTGACTCTGTGACATCGACTAACGCTGAATGTCATGAAACTGACCCACTTGCAGTCGTGGGCAAAAGTGGAGATACCACGCGAACCACAGCAATTACTGTTAACCTTGGGTGAGAGGGCAGGCGTATCAAAAGCGGCACCCTATGCATATCTCCAAAAGAGCTGCTGTGCCATCAGAAAATGCTGGCATGCAGTTCTACATGTGGCATGGTCTCTCTGCTTTTGTGCATGACTAAGTGGTCGACTGCTGAACTTGAGGATGGATAAGGGATCAAATCCCGGCCAGGGCAGCTGCTTTTTGAGTTAAAGAACCCCAGGTGGTCAAAATTTTCTGAACCCTCCACTATGGTGTTCCTCATGGCCTGAGGCACTTTGGGATATTAAATGCCATGGACCGAATCAAACCTGCTTGTTGCCTTATACAGCTAACACTGTACAAGCAGCCTGGGGGCACGGCAATGGTGAGTAGTGTATTGGTGTAAGTGAGCAGACATGTCAAAAAGGAAGCCTAAGGAAAAGTAAATATTCAGGGTACTATACCTTTCAGAAATTATGCTCCTATTAGCAGCATGTCCAACCTGTGGACAGTATTTCAAGGAAAGGAACAGGAGGATGGGGCTTCAGCCATATAAACCCCTCCTTCCTTTCTGCCTGTTGGCAGCACACCTGGTCGATAAGAAAACTTTTATATTGCTTCTAACTTTTTTGGACTCAGGGACTTTCGATTGCCCTTCAGATTATTCAGTTTTCATGTCACCGCAACCATGCAACTTTTTTTCATTTTCTTTTTTGCAGGCTGGTGTTCACCCTGCTTACACTGCTGCAGAGTTTGAAAAAGTAATGACAAAGGTTAGTCATCCTTCACCTCTCTGGTTGTTTATAGTAGTTTGTACCTGTGGGTGCATGCACTAACGTTCGCTGAACTAATTTACATTACCTAATGCACATTCCCTTCACCTTCTCAAATATACCATGGCCCTGCATTCTAAATTGATAATACAGTTTCAGCCAACTATTGCATTCCTGTTATCATTTATAGGTGACTTGATGTGGTAAATTTTGTAAAAACAAAACAGGCTCATGCTAATTGTATGCAGGAATGCATGAGTAAAATGTGGTATTTGCATGAAGTAGACTGTGAAATTAAGACGTCAAAAGGCAGGCAAAGGTGAAGTAGAAAAGAAGGCAGTGTCATGCCATGCCACTGTTTAATGTAGTTTGGTGGTACATGGAACACATCATTTCAATTTTCTAGTGATTGTACTCAGTGCCAAGGTGCATGTTTTCATGGTGCTTCCTCCAACAGAACATTTCAGACCAAGAAAGATTACTGGCATGTTTTTTTTTTTTGTTTGTTTGTTTGTTTCTTTACAATATCGGCCGTAGACAAAAATGGCATGTTCACAGTAAAAAGGTCGTGCAAGATTGGTGAAATATGTTTGAATTTAGTGGACAAGTTGGCTATTTATTCAGTACTAATTGTTAATTGCACCATTAGCATTGCAGTGATAATAAATCTGCAATTCTTTTAGTTTGGCCTACACTGTATTCATATTATGTATGAATTGTATATTTATAAAATACGGTTTATTTGTATATTTAAGGGTGTGTACAAATGGATATATTGATGTGAACATCCCTTGACTGTTTTCAACTATTTTCTTTAGCCCTCAGATAACATTTGTTTCTATTGTTGGATTTTTAAAATTTGACAGGTCACATTGCTGTGCAGTGCAAATGTCAGGTACCCTATTGTCTTTTTCAAATATCTGAAGAGTGAGTAAATATGAGCATACAGAAGAGCAGCGTATAAAGTGGGCAGCTGCATAGCTTCTCAATACAAAGGCAGTTGTGACAGCCTGCCATTCATGCTGAAAACAGATGGGTGCCTTCAGTGGCCAGCAGAACTGCTGCAGCTCTGCAGAATACTAGGCCTGGGGCACCACTGCAGTGCAGGGGCTAGCTGCCCCAGAATCTTAATGGAAAACACACAAAGTCACAGTGATTTAAAAAAATTAAATAAAAAGCTTCTTTTGATTTAGTAGCAGCGGCAGGGTATTGCACCGACGCAACAAGTTGCAGATGTGTTCGTCCCTAGGTGCCACTGCCAAGGCTTGGTTTCTGTTTCACATCCTCCCTCTGAGGTAACCACAGATATCTATGGAATGTACACTATAAATCCAAAAATCTACCTGTGTGTGTATTTGTATTGGATGCCCACAAAGGATCCACATTTCTTCATTGTCTGTGTCTAGATGCAAACATGACATATGCACGTGATACTGTATCAGGATATTTATTCCTAGACGTTTAAAATATTTTCATTCACATTATAAGTATAATGGTGGTAGTTTCATTGGTAGATGGTAGATTCAGTGATGGTGTATGTAATCGTGGGAATGAGCATAACAGCTGAGATCAGATATCTCACTGCAAACCTGAATAACCACCATATGTTGGAAGAATATCAACTAATTTCTCCGAAATACAATGGAGCACAGTAAATAACAAAGTAAAAAAAAAAACATAAATAATTTCAAATAAGGAACCTTTATTGTACAGCATGCCTGGTTGCAGATATATCTGTTGTTTTTTTTTTCTTTTTTTGCACTGATAAAACCGCTTTCGAATGGAGGGCTGGAATGCTTCCATATGTAATCCGGCACTATACCTGCCAGGCAGTGTGCTGCTGTTATGTGTTTGTCTCACTGTGAGTGCTGTAGGAGGCTGAATGGGTCAGGATGTGTAAGCATACTTTTCTGCAAAGATAGGGGAACATTGGCATATCCACGGGACTTTATTTTTACTAAAGGAACCAAATAGCCACTTTGGGTATCTGTACAGAACATGTATAGTGAACATCTAGAGATTTAAGGATTAGCTGATATATTAGCGGACATTGAGAGAGTAAAATAACTCTTACATGGATCAACTTTCAGGTCAAGCCCACTTATGAATTATATCAGGACATTTTCACTAAATTTGTTATACATAATATTTAATGGGAAAACTGGGGTTAACGGCAAAAAATTGTTTCAGAGAGCAGTTACAGAAATGGCATGGCCGCCTCTGTAAAATTTTAGAGCATCGTGCCAGAATGAACTTGTTTGCAAGTGTATTTTTTGTTAAGGCTGTGTAGCATTGAAATTGGGCTTCGGAAATGCAATCCACTAAATGAAAAGGGGTTTATTGCCAATCTCTAACCACCTGTAACAAATTGTCTTTAATGTGGAGTAATTCTCTAATGAAGAATAATGCAAAAACACACCGTGGAACATTTTGCACTCCCATACTTAAAATCTCACACCTGTAAATAAATATGCAGAAGAACGGAGGCACTCAGCTGCAGAAATTCCTACTGACCAACTTCCAAGGCAGTTTGAGGGGCTGACCATATTAAGCTGGACTAGCCAGTCTGCCACTCGGATGCTATTATTCAACTGCTTCTGAAAAGTGTGCCTCGTTATGGCATGAGTGTTGTTGTCATAATGTCGGCTTGCGGAAATTCGACCAGGAATGGTACTATTTAGAGCCTTCCTTCCTAGACACAGGTTCCAGGCATTATACACTGCACAATCTTTGCATTTTCATGCTGGTGCTTGTGAAAGAGCTGCCATATGTCTTCATCGCTTGGAAATAACCACTAATGGAGCTAACATCTATGTATTGCCGCAATCTTTCATACAGTGGCCTGTGGCAGGACCTCCTAGTTCTGTGATTGTAACATGGAAGTGTATTGACGTCGCCCATAGAATCAACAGCTTCAATCCTCTAACATTTGCATATAGTACCACTTGTGATATCGAAAATTGTTCTTCAATTCCTGACAGATGGGGTGGTGACATTTCTGCGTAGTGGCTCTTTTTTGTCATTTGGCTATTTCTTTAATGTCTAGTTTTCAGGCCTTAGTTTCTCTAGTTAAGAAAATAAGGAACTGTTAATTATTTCATGATGTGGCAAACATCAAGTTTTCACGCTTTCACCTTTTTATTTACATAGCACTGTTCTTTTTTTTTTTTTTTTTTTCTGTGTGTCTCAAGCTCATCACTAATAGCATGCTCATTGGAAGGCACTAAAATCTCCGAAGTTGCACAGTTGTGCATTGAAGTTTTTCCTATATAGTCCAGAAATAATTCTAAAAAACAAGCTTAGTTGATTGAGCATGGTACGAAAAATTTGGAGATTGTGGGTTCAGATCCCACAAGTGGCATGCTGTTGTTTCTTTTTTATCACTTATCCTTTATCGATTCAGTGATTGCACTATTGAGTTCACATGAACGTCTCAGTTTAAAAAAGAAAATACCCTGGTACTTTATTTCCTTCTGTGTTTCCTTGATTTATTTAGAATGTAGTAAGTGATATTTACAGATTAAAAACTATGTAGCAGTTGTCTCAATTTTTAAAATGTGACATATTTATTATAATCTAAAATAGTGAAAGTACTGGAAAAAAACGATCATTGTTTGGAATGTAATTTCAGAGCATGCATTTTTTTGTCTTTTTCATACGCAGGTGCGTTTTACAGGCATATTCATTCCGGAATCATTCAAGGTTCTCAAGTACTACGAGACACTTTGTACCATGATTCCTGAATTGAAGGATTCCAAACCTGGGCAGCTGAAGTGCAAGAAGTGAGACTGTTACATTCTTTTTATTTTTCTAATATATAAGGCTAAAAAATTAATTTCATGGGTGTTCTGTTAAGTACATTTTAGAATATATGGGCTCTTGTCCAAAAAGAAAAGGGCTTCTGACCTCAAAAAGGTCTGATATTTTGGACTATACATCACAGAGGTTTGAGAGATACCATAGTACTTTGTACCAGTATGCATTTTTCATATCTTCAGAAGTTGGAATTTAGATAACGGTCCCAGAGGTGCGGAGTTTTTCTGCAAAACGTTTACAGCCAAACCTAACTACACTGAACATATCCATCACACTTCATTCATTCATTATGAGATCATACCATTATATTCTTTGTTATACCCTGAAAACTGCCATGAAGGAGTGGGAGAGCTGAGCCAGTTGTGCCAGCCTGCACCATCATCTTAAGCCTGCCATATGATGTTACAGGTAGTTGGTTTTTAAATTAATTGCAGCAATTCTGCACCAGACTATTCCAGCAGCAATAAGCCACGGCGAGGGCAAAGTAGCGCAAGCTACCTAAGGTGCACTGGCATGACTTTGCTTTCTTCCCTTAATGCAGAATGAAGAATGTGGCCGACAGAATTCAGCCCAACACTCTCTTGCTTTCTGTAGCCCTTTGCTGTCTACTACTATTTGTATACAGTGTTCACACTTTTTTTCACGTCTCCGTCAATGATGCTGCGAACACTGTTGTTAGCAAAAGAGGCAAATGCACAAGCCAGGAATAAACTTGTTTTTTAAGAAACCTAAATAATGCAGAGTTACGGTCCTGCTAGAGTAACTGCACTTTTGCACAGCACCATCATGATACTCAAGGGTAAGCCAAACTGGTGACCACGAGAAAGGTTTCATAGCGTGATTCCACAGGCCTTGCTCGTGCTCACTCTACCAGTGCCATCACTGTCCAAGGTTCCAGTCCTTTTGTACAGCAGAAGAATATTAATCCAAATTTCAGGCTAAAAAAATTCAGTTTCATTAAATTGAAGTACAAAGTAAATTGTTGTACCTCTAGTTATGAGATGGCGGAGTTGCTTGACAGTGGCCACATAGTGGACGCGTGATCTGGAGCCAGTATTGCAGCTGGACATCTTTCACTTTGTAAATTTGGATTATAATTACAGTGACCCTCCGGGCAACTCTGCTAAGGGTGAGGAAAATAAAATGAAAATAAATGAAATGCACACTTCTTAAGAAGAGTTTGAGAAAACCGTGTTCGCTGAAAAACAATGACCATAAAGAAAAATAGTTCAAAGTTCAAAAGACAGGGTTGAAACCAACATCTTTTGCAACCAATTAAAAACCAAACATATTTATGTATGTTTTCAGGACTGTACATGTTTTTGTACATATCTTTACTTTTTTTCTTCTGATTGGTATATATTGTCACGGGTAAAAAGAGAGAAGCAGCAACAGCCGGTTAGGTATCCTGTGGTCACCTGTGTACTTCGGTCTCTTCATCTTCCATGAGGGGCCACACCATTGGCAAGAACTGATGCCACTCAGACATTTTCACAGTACATGTTGTTACCCCTCTCCTCAAGAGAAGAATTGTCCCGATTCTAAAAGGATAAAAGGGGAAAAAAAAAAGAAAAACGTATATGTATTGTGGAACTGTGAATGGCAGTATTAATAGGACTCTTTGTTTTCTGAATTTTTCATTTTTTCAGAGTTCTAAAAGTAAAAGATGTATTACTTTCTTTTACTATAGGACTGTAAAACGTTTTCTTTACTGTTCTACAGCTTTTTTCCTGTGCAATTACTTTCGTAACAAGTATTTACAGTAAGCATTGATACTTACCAACCCACATTTCTGCTTCTGGTTTCTCGTAATGTTTTTCTCGTTCTGCCTGCTTGACTAATTAGATGACGCTTACTAATTAACTTTTTAAACATTCTTCTAAACACTCAGATGTAAATAGGACAGTTGCCGAGCATCACAAAAATAGTCAAACCCAGTTGTTTTGGCAAGGAGCCTTAGCATAGCCCTTTTTATTCGGCAATAATGAAAGCTCGCAAATTTGTAATAATATGACATGATACGCAGGCACCTGTATTACAGTACCTAGATGAGTAGGCACGCCGACCGCCGAGGCGCAAAGCATAGTTCACTGCTTCTACGTTTCATGACAACAAAGTGGCGGTGCCGGCATTGCCCTACCACAAAATGATGTGGGTCATCTGCTACTGATGTCGATTAATCATTCGATAAAGGGCCGTGTTTATGAGTAATTGGAACCTAGGGAACACCTGTTACGTAAAAATAACTGCAGATAACTGTTCTGACAAACCATTTTTGGCTCCAGTCCTTTGAAAGTCGCAAATCAAAGGCCTTGTGTTACCCTGTCTCTCTCGCTCTGCAGGCACAAAAATTAAATACTCACATGGTTCAAGAGTGCAGGTAAGATAACTTGACTGGGCAGTAAAGGTAATGCTAGAAACCAGCTGAGGCTTTGATCAGTGAAGAATTTAAAGTGAAAACCGGTTGAAAGAGCAATTTCGCTATTCCAGTATGGAAGACAGAGAATCGCCTTTATTTATTTATTTTTTTTATTTGTAAGAAAATTGATATGCTGTCTCACAGATTGCTTGGGAAAAGCGTAAAACACCATCGCTTTAAACCTAGACTGTGTGCCACTCAAGCATTCTGCTTTTATTAACATTGTTGAGTGCCATTCCTTAATAACAAACCACTATGCAACAGACCACAGGTTCGAGCACAAAAAAAAACTTGTTGAATGTGATTCTATACTGAACACTGTGCACTGTACTATGTCGCACATTAAAATAACTCGTCACAGACATAACGTTGTGACTTACCAAGATACTTTGTTGGACGAGTTGGTACATATTCACTATTAATTTAAACAGCGATAACACGAAGACAAAGGACAAGATAACCACAGTACAAGCGCTTGTACTGATTGTTTCGTTTTCGCCATGTTTGTTTTTATCTGGGCCTTGGAGTAAAGGCATAGGCATAGTTGTGAGTCAGCGCTTGTACTGTGGCTTCGTTTTATCTTGTCCTATGTCTTCGTGTTCGCGCTGTTTTAATTAATAATGAATAACATTGTGAACAAGAAAACGCAAATTAACCACTTCACTCCAGCTTCACAACACGCATTGTTACTTGAGGAGACTTTCCTTTTGTCGAGTGTGCTTGGAAGCCAAGTTTTTCTTTGAAAGGGAAGTGGAGTCGTACAATGGCATATATATTCACGATGCTGCTGGTAAGTTCCAAGTTGTGCATTTTGCATCCCTTTAGGCCTGGAGGTTTCAGCTGCAGGAAAGAAGAAAACTATGTGAGGTTTTTTTTCTGCACTGTGCTCACACTGAAGCAGTGAGTGAACATATTTTCGAGCAGCGTCACAATTCTTGTTGAGGGTGTCCCACGGAAACGACAACCCTTCCATATTCACATGGATTGTCAGTAATGACTCGAGGGGAAAAAGTTAACTCAAAAATGTCAATAGAAAATTCGAGCAACTAGCGCATTTTGTTTTCTTGACGAACTTCCTGGCGAGGCACCCAGCAATGTAGAAAATTAATTTCATGTCACTCCTTTCTTCATCATACTGTGGTCATATTTTTATAGCACTTAACACTTTGCATTCTGCTTGTAGGTTTCCAATATTCATTAGTTTGTCCACCTGTCTCTGCTGTCTCAACATCTATCCTCTGCATAACCGCTGGGGATTTAGGGGCTCAGTACTCCAGCAGGCAATTTGCCAGATTCGGGAGTCCTCGTGATTCACGAATTCCATCATGTTGATAGACAGTAGGAGCTCGACGGGCATCATATGATCACTGCTGCCAAACATTTTATGCAAGACTCCAAACAACAGTTCCAAAACGTCTTGGCACTACCCCGGCACCTGAATCGCACTTCACCAGTCAGATACCAAAAGGAGGGCCAGTGCATGTATAGCTGGACTTACAGTTGCAAAGCAAGTGATATGCCTTCTAGTTTTTTGCTATTTTGGGAGCTGTTTTACTTGGTACACAATCATCTGAAGCTTCTTATCACACTGAACGATATTCAAAATCCATTTTACGTAACATCAATAGCTATATCAAACTGTAAAAATAATAAGAAATGCCGCTGGTAGGAGTGCAGCTTATCATGCTGTTGACGCTTTAGCAGACGATATGAATGTGGCAATTTCTTGCTCTGTTCACTCAACAAGCATATAGCATTAACAGTGCACCAATTTCAAAAAACAGTTGCTGGTAAACTTTATTTCAGTTAGAAACACTGTCTATGTAAATATTTACAAGCTTGTTATGAGAACGGCCAAGTAGAAAGTGACATGTGCTGCATTGATAGGATACACCTCGCTATGCCAATTTTGTCATCATGTAGCAGAGAAGCAGTGAACTACTCCAGTCGGTACACCTACTTATCTAGCCACCGTACCTGTATGCGATGTGATTACAGTGCACTCAGCTGTGAGTTGATAAAACGCTGCTGAATTTGCCCCTTCTGCACTGCTCACGACAGATGTTTGTTTTGCTGCTGGCCATGAGATAAGCATCAAGGACTGCTGGCAGCGTGACTTTTCGGTGCCTCGGCTGCAGCACTGGCAAGCAGTAGTAATACATAGCTTTGTTGCGAGAATCGCAGAAGGCATGAACCTGACAACCTTTACTCAATCGCCTATGTGACCGCTGTAATCACAGTGCATTCAGGCAGATGGAGCATGCTGTCACATGGTGTTTCTTAAACTTTAAGGGCTTTCATTTTTGCCAAATGAAAAGAGCTATGCTAAAGCTACCTTGTTGAAAACACCTAGGTTGGACTACTTTTGTGACAACTCTCTTCACATCTGAGTGTTATAGTGATATTTAAAAAGTTAATTAGTTAAAATTGAGCAATCATCAAGTAGACAGAACAAAAAACACTTCCAATGGGTACATACATGACTCACAACATTTACTTGATTTCATTTGGGAAAGATGCTTAAGTATTTTTTTTATCCTTGTCCATCTTAGCTGGGACACCCTGTGTGTGTGTGTGTGTGTGTGTGTGTGTGTGTGTGTGTGTGTGTGTGTGTGTGTGTGTGTGTGTGTGTGTGTGTGTGTGTGTGTGTGTGTGTGTGTGTGTGTGTGTGTGTGCGTGCGTGCGTGCGTGCGTGCGTGCGTGCGTGTGTGAGAGAGAGAGAGAGAGATGACTTTCTGCTTTTGTCTTTTGTATTATGTTGTACTATACCTTATATATTGTTACATTTACTGTGCTTATTGCATGACATTTTTGAAAATCCACTTTGTGCTTTGCCTTTCTTGATTTAAGCACATAAGGTCCCTAGTAGTATATGGAAATAAATAAATAAAAATAAGTTTCCACCCAAAAAGAAAAGGCCATAGTGTAGGTGTTTAATGTAATCTGAGAGAATATTGCAAATTTCAGTCCTTGGCTCATTTCTACTTGCAAGCTCTTGCTGCATCTGTTTTCTATTTCACTCTGGAGTGGGAAATTCATCATTTACTTTTTTTTTTTTCAACCTGCAATTTTGTTGGACTGATAGTTTTCACTGTTTAAGTCTGCCTTCAAGTGCCTGTCTTTGTCATGTTTTTTTTTTTATCTGATTAATGAATGGTGTGATTTCGCTTCTTGCAGGTATCCGTTCTTAAAGACAGTTATTGTGGACAGTGAAAAGGCACTGCCGTGAGTTACTTATTTGTTCATTGGTGCACTGGGCACAAAATTACTTTTGGCACCAACATTTTGGCTTAGGTGGATGTGATGGCTAATGAAGCAGTTGGCTCACAAAGTTTTTGTGCTCCTGAGATGCCTTAGTAATGTGAACTTATTTGTAGAAATGTCTTTGAATAGCTTCATTCTGCACAGATTCAAGTCCTCATAGAGCCATCTAAAGCTGCCCCCCGGAAACAGGCCTGAAAAGTCACTGACCTGTTCAAGCCATAAGTTTATGTGCAAGTTAAAAGTAAAAATGAAATTACTTCAGTGATCTACCTTCTTACAGTTCATCATGCTGAAAAGTGGGTCTCAATTTGAAGTTGTTTGCTTCATGGGTTACTGATGTAGATTCAAGTATTTGAGCCATTTAGAGTTGTTCGTGTAAGCATTCATTTTATGCATTTGTATGTGTGATGTATGTAACCTTGATGCAGGGGCTGCATCAACTGGCGGGAGATTCTGCAAGGAGGAAGTGCTGACTTGGCGGAAGCAATGAGGAGAGTCAGTATTGATGACCCTGTCACCATTGTGTTCACTTCTGTGAGTGGTGCCTCTTTATTTATGTGGTTTTCTCATTCATGGGCAAGGTGACTGGAACAGGGGAACGAAATCCTTAACCATGCATTATTCAATGCCACCGACTCTCATTAAGACGATGTGCATGAAATGGTAAAAAGAGGACGAGGTAAATGGTAATTTAGTGAAAGTGAGGGCGTTATGAAGTTGTTATGATACATAATGTAGGGGTAAAGTAAAGTTTGCTGCATGCAAACAATATGAGTAAATTGATGCTGCTGTACTTGCAGTAGATTGCACAGCCTGAGAGAACAGCTGAAAAAAGCAGCAGCACTTAGTCAACTTCAGTAATTACTGAAATTTAGCAGTGTCTATTATGGGAGCTTTTTTTGCAACATGCGCCTGCACCTCCTCAAAATATGCTCTCTTTTAGTTTGCTATAAGGAAGATGGTATTTCTAGTCTCTTACCATTTTTCATAACATATTGATTATGTAAGACATTGTGTGTCCTCCTTGACATTTTCTTTATTGTCCAGTGGTGCCAGTAATATGTGACTTTTAAACCTTTGAAAGTTGCAAACCCAAAGTGACGGAGTCACTAGAGTGAGTACAGGTTAAGTATGTTTCGAGCCGTTTTCCTTTAGCAACCAGGAACTATGACATCTTGTACAAAGACTGAGTCATGATATGCATTAGCTGTATACTGGCTACCTACACTGGAACATTGACTTGCAGTTAACAGTGTGTGTACTGAATTGTAATGAAATACATAGGCATTATAATAGAATTTTACGGATAACTGGGCGCTTTATATATGTTTTTAGTGCCATTCACCCTTAAACTGCCTTGCCACTCAGACCTGCCGTCATGAATTATCAAGTTGGGTAGACAGTAGAATTTTTATTGCATTTAGTTTTTTAGAAGTCTGTATTCTTTGTTATGTATTATAAATCACAGAGAAGAATTCATTAGCACACAGTAATGGCAAAATTTCAGGGGACTTCTGTTTGATTTTGTAATTTTTTCAAAATTTGAATTTTGAACTCTAGTAAAGTTTGTGAACACAATAGCTGCATTCGATTGAGCCGTGGTTCTCTGCACCGGCGCAACCGGTTCACCATGCGCTGCACCAAAGCGCTCGATTCACAGCGTTCCCTGCACCACCGTCCGCGATTGATTTTGGTGCAGTTGTGGTGCCGCTGTGGTGCAAAGAACCGTGGCACCTTCCAAGGGGGAGGTGCAGAAAAGTGATGCACATGTTGACGGCGCTAGCAGATGATGCGTGCTGCCAATGAGATGCTTGTAAACATTGATTGATTGATAGGGACATTTTTTTCTGTCGTCGATCCGGCGTCATTTTCCATGAAAATGGCGAGTTCCTCTAAGGTCTCTTGAGACAACTTGAATATCTTCCGAAGTTCAAAGCAGTTCAAAGTTCTTCCGAAGCACTTTGCTTCTACGGGAACTCGGTTGCTGTCTGTTCGAACCAGTTGATCGGTCTCGGTCTGAACCACGATATGCAATAACTTTATTGCCGCAAAGGAAAGCACGGCGTCGGGTTCCTCTACCTAACTGTCGGAAGACTCCAGAAATGTAATAAAAATGACTTCGACAATGTTGTCGTCCATGACCTCGCGAGGCACGACAATAGCCACACCGCGAGAACTTACAGCTCGTGGCCAACAGGAACAAGGGAGCAGACGACAAGGCTCGATTAAAAATGCCGCACCAGTAATGTGTGGCGCTGCTGACACGCTGCACCTGAACCAAAGAACTGAAACTGCACCTCACCGGCACCTGACTGGTACCAGCGGAACTTTTTCAGAATTGGTGCCGAGAACCACTGCAGTTCTGAATCAAACAGACCTAGTATCTCACTACCTAATGAAAGTAGAGTAATGATTGTTTTTGTTTTGCTTTTTTTTTTGCATAAAGTAAAATATGCGCAGCACACAATATTGCAAGCAAATTTTAAAATTTTTCATTTGAACTTTTTTAGAATGACACTTTGTATTACCACTGTATTGCCATGCACAGACCACAGCTGAAACTCAGTGTGCAATAAAATAAAACGTAATCATCCAATAAAAAGGTGCTTTCAACACTGTGCTCCTTAGTCTTTCTAGTATTTATCTTTGCATATAATGACAAGTTATTGTTGAGTGGTTATTTTCCTCTTTCTTTTACAAACATTATATTGGTTTTTGTAACTTGTAAATACCGCTGTTAACAGGGATATTTATACCACTATAAGTGATACTCCGACATATCTTGAGTACCTTTATATGTAGGGGTTGGCTTGTGTGCCAAACGAAGACTGCATGAAAGCAAAGAAGTATGAATTATCTTTGCAAATCGTTATATCACCATGACTGGCAGCAGGAATGACCAGGGAATCTTGATTTTCTCTTGTGTAACACATAATAATTGAGACCTTCCAAGCACCTTATTCAGTTGCCACATATTGTCTTTTCAGGGGACCACTGGTACACCAAAGGCAGCTATGCTTTCCCACCATGGATTTGTGAACAATTCAATTATGTATGACCATGCTGCACCTGATCTTCAGGTGAAGCCTTTTGCTTTGTTACTGGTGTGCCTGCAAAACTCAAAACTTGTTTATGCAGTAAGGTGATGAGTCTATTAGTAATCCTATTAGTGACTCTATTAGTAGTCTTTAAACCTAACGCAACACATCTCATAACAGCAATAAATTTCCGGAGTCCTCCACTACGGCGTCTCTCATAGCCTGAGTCGCTTTGGGACGTTAAACCCCACAAACCAACCAACCAACCAACATTTTTTAAATTGAGAAGATAGTTTTAGGGACACCGCTTCTTGTGGAACACTTAAAGCTCAAAATTTATTCAGCAGCCAGCTTACAAAAGAGCCGCAGATTTTTTTTTTTAGAAACATGGATTATTTTTTACAAATACCTACATTTCTCAACCTCCTAGTATGCAGCTTATTGCAAGCCTGCCACCACTTACAAGAATGTTTTTAGATTAGAACCAGCCATTTTGAGACCAGATTCCCATCATCAGTAACTGTAAAGTCAATGCAGGCACATGAACTTACCACCTCTGAGAGAAGGCAGGAGGTTGCATGCATGAAATGGTCGCACGGAATGTGAGAGAATCATGGACCAGTATTTTTCTGGATCTGGGAACAGCATTCATAGAGATGTCCTGTCTATTGGTCTGAATGCGAATGCACTGCTTCATGAGGTCAACCTGGTTCACCATTCACTGCGTTGTTGAATTGAGAAGGGCTGATAACCCTGGCTTCGCCTGTAAGTTCGGAGGGTGATATCAAAATCCAGCCTTCCAAGACCCTTGGATTTCAAATTAGACACACTGCCCCTAGGCCATACAGGTATGTTTGCATGGCGTGGTTAAAGCGGGGCTTTATATCTATGTCACTCCTGCCAACGTAGTCAACACGCATCACAGTCCTCCTTACAAGTGTGCCTTTGTCAGTGATGCAAGAAGGCAATGATGCCACTTACATCTACCAACTACCAAGGTAATGAAATAATGAAATAAAACAGCGCAACGAACGGGACGAAACATGAAGAAAGGGAGACAAAGACACAGGCGCTGACTAACAACTGAAATTTTATTCCAAAGCAGGACACATATATAAGGTACAAAGAGAGGGGTGTGGCCAAATGCGATCCTGCACAATCACCGAAACAGTGTAGTCATGTCCAAGAGTAAAATACGATAAAAAGGTGAAAAACCGAAAAGACTAAAAGCGATAAAAACCACGGTGTAGGAGGCCGGGATGGAAAGTAAAACCGGTGAAACAGATATATACATAGCCTATATCTATATACATCTATATATATATCTATATACATAGATATATATACAAACGAGGACGACAACACGCACAGGCGGCGTCCAACAGGGAGCACAGAAGAGTGGTCGTAATACCCTACATTCATGAGGTCAGCCACCGCCTCAAAAAAGTTGCGAAACGTTCAGGGGTTGACGTCATCTTTTCAGCGCCTAATAAGCTTTCCGCCCTTTGCGCGAAGGTAAACAAACCTCTGATCACCCGTGGATGTGGGCTGACTCATTCGGAACAACTCGTCCCCTGCAAAACCGGCGTCGTCTACTCCCTGCCCGTATCCTGTGGGAAGAGATACATTGGCCAGACAGGCAGGTGTCTCAACATTAGGCTTCAAGAGCACAAGAAAAACGTAAACAGTATTGCAATTTCCGGGCACCTCGCCATGCACTGCAAAAAGTGTAAACATAACGATGATGATCCGGACAAAACCTGTTACCCACATTTCAATCGCTGCACAATTCTTGCTAGAGGATGGGATAGGATATCCAGGGAAATCGCAGAAGCGTTCGAAATCCACAGCGCAAATGAGCAATGTGTGAGTGCACCCTCCCTGTGCTTGTCGCAAAAAGAATTGGATTTTCTCAGAGGCAGGGTAAATGTTTAACTTTTTTCTTGAATGCCCCTCTCTGCTACTTTTGTTAATCACCTTGTGCCACGATTTTAGTCCTGTGTTTTTGTTTTTTTACCGTTATATTTTAATGCTTTTACTTGCCTTTTTGGCTATGTATATATCTGTTTTACCGGTTTTACTTTCCGTCCCGGCCTCCTACACCGTGGTTTTTATCGCTTATAGTCTTTTCGGCTTTTTCACCTTTTTATCGTATTTTACTCTTGGACATGACTACACTGTTTCGGTGATTGTGCAGGATCGCATTTGGCCACACCCCTCTCTTTGTACCTTATATATGTGTCTTGCTTCGGAATAAAATTTCAGTTGTTAGTCAGCGCCTGTGTCTTTGTCACCCTTTCTTCGTGTTTCGTCCCGTTCGTTGCGCTGTTTTATTTCATTATGCAGTACCAACTAGCCCGGCATCTTGCACTTCTGTACCAAGGTAAACCGTGCCAAACTAGTGCTTTTGCATGCTATGCTAGGTTTAGCCACATTAGATGTTTCAAATATTTAGAGCAGAAGGTCCGCTCTCTAGGCTGCAACTCCCGAGTTCACCAGGGCCTGCAAATGACTCAGCTATTCACAAGGCATTCAAAGGACAGTTTAATGAAAATTAGATGCTCTCTCTAAATACATACTGCAGTTTACGCTCTTTTTTGCATAATTGTCAGTAGTGTCAAAGGGTCTTATGCATGGCAGTTCCTCACCCTTCTCTGTTATGCTAGCAATACACAGATTTTCGTAACACAATTAATACTTTCCTTTTTTTTTTTTACCTTTTAAGCTACAAAAAATACCCTGTGATTCTCACATCTCACTGCTGCTTTGAATTGTATCCACTTTCTTGAGATGAGAAAGTGTTGCCATTGCCAAGGAGCTGAAGAGTAATGGTGGTACTGTAGCTACGTCGCTAGTACAAAACTACCTAGTAGAGCCATAATTCCTGCATGATACAAAAATATCCAATTTTCAGTTTCGTTAGTGGTGTATAAACTGTATGAATTGATGCATGGCAGATACATGCTAGGTTGCCTCATGATCCACGTGTCTTCTGTAGTGTATTCTCTGTACGCCTCAAGCACTGCATCACTGAAAGCTACCTATCAGCAGCGACAGGAAGCCCAGACAGGGCACATTCTCCGCGTGCATGAAGATTATTTTTGCATCACATAGTCCAAAAAGGAAGGGAACTGATCGAAAGTGGGCATGCATTCAATGTCACAGCTGCGTGGGACGGCTCAATTTAAATTCGTGCGAAGCGATTACTGCAGACAAGTGATCCTCAAGCCCGGCTCCGCCATGGAGCTTATTATGATTCCCCTCCCTTTTTTCGTGCTTTGAAAGCAATGGTTACGCTTATGCAATGTTTCGAGAAGAACCTGACAAGTCTAGTTTGTCTTCCTGGAGTGCAACTGGTGGCTGCTTCGCACGCCCAATCATGCGGCTGTTGAGAGAGGCGCGCGCAACAGGCATTTTGGCAGCATGCTTGTAAAGAGATGGATGTGGTGAACTCTACTCGGCGATACTTTCCACCCCCTTTATTGTATTTGTCAAGGTTGCAGAGTGTTATTGAAGTAGCAAGAGAGCACTGTTTGTAGGTACAAGCAGGATGGTTTGCAGTAGAGCTAGCTTTTTGTGCGGCTCTCCCTTCTCAACGCCTATTCAAACGTAGCATGATAAACGCTCTAGTGAAGAGCTCTGCATAATTGGCCTGCCAGCACAGCAAGTGAAAATCACACATGACATCACGGTTGTGGAGTGAGCAGTTACTGCTTTTTAACGTAAACTTAAGAAGCTGGTGTGACAACCAGTCGTTTGCTGTTACAGTTGCCTCCTTGCGTTGTCAGGAACGCTGTTCACCTGTCTTTTTGCAACACCCACGGTACTGCATATTGGAGGCCGCGCTTGGTCTTAAACAATAAGAACACTTCAGTGCATGCAGAATTATTACTCACCTCTTCAACCTGCATGTTAGATTTTGCATTTCATAGGTTTGAAAACTTTGTGCCGTGCAGTTACCTGACTTGCATTGTACCCAGGTTGAAATGAAAAGCAGGAAAGCAAAGAAAAAAAAAAGTTACTTTTGATGTCTCTCAGATATTCCTGGCTTAGAGCATCTGTGAACTGCTGGAAATATTTCGGGTAGTTATAATGGGCTCCTCAGGTCATTTGATATGTCACCATTAACCCTTTCACTGCCGTGTTTTTTTTTGGGACTGCTGCACATGACCTGCTGGGTTATTCTGCATGTTATCCAAGATTTTTGACATGTTAGTTTTGTCGAAATTTTAGGCTAGTAATGCACTACGATGCTCTGCAAGACATGTTTGGTAAATATTTTTTATTACGCTCAGCAGGTTTCCGCTTGTTGACTGTTTTTATGGGCAGCAGTATCACTTTCTCACTGCCTTAGTTTGACAAGGTTTTTAGCTCAGCTGCTTCATCATTGTCACTTTCATTTGAGTAAGAATTCATTGGCAGTTTTTCATTTTCTTCTCCTGTCAAACCGTCGACACACGTAGCACACTGTCTCGCCATGGATGCAGTGCTGGCGATGAGAAAGTGATGTGGTGTTGTTGATGGTGATGATGCGGGTGGAGAAACATCCTATCCATACATTGTTTCAAATTTACTCTGCAAGATTTATGTGTTTATGTGTCTTCTTCACAGACGGTGCGACATGTCCACATCATTATTGTTATGCTAGTAGTATCTGGAGTGGCAGGGAGTAAGTTAAAACGGCAACACGAGTATGCTCGGGAGTGGCAGGGGTGGTGTGAGTGTAGTCTCCCCGAGGTATGTCGGGAGTGTGGCTGCAGAGTCTGCTGTTTTTTGTTGGCTTCTAAGGACAGCCATCTTTAGTAAATTTTTGAGAAAACGAAGCAAATGTGCATCAACAAACTAGCTGCAAGAGTTTAGTTTTCAAAATGAGTCCAGGACAATGTAATATCAGAACTTTCCTGCCAAATGCTTGCCAATTAAACACAAATGGGAAGGTAAAGTACGGGAACCTTAAATAAAAGCCGCAGTCGGAACATATGTTCCACGTTAGCACCAAACCATCTCAAAGCTGTTACACTTGTACTAATATTACAAGTTCATGCCTGCTAAGAACCGCATTATTTTTACAAGTAAGGGAGCTGCAGCATGGCCATTCTACAAATACTACGTACAACGAATGATATTTCATAGCTAACTGAAATAGGAGAGACATTGTGCAAAATCTAGAATGGGTGGCAAGCACACATTAGCACATTAGCAAATTAGCTCTGCACAAAAGACACACACTTGTCAGTTGTGATGAGTAAAATAATTATGCAACTTTCTTTCGCATACAACTATGAAAGCAGTGCTCAGAATGCACTGATGGTGCTTGACTGGTACACCTGACGTAACTATTAATATTCCACAGCAACACCATTAAACAATGCAGTAAATATTAAGAAAGTAACGGGACGATTATAGCTGTCATTTTTTTCTACAAATGGGGACAATCCATTGTTGTCTTTGCTCCCGTTCATAAAAGAGGCCAGAAAACTTGTCGAAACATGTTCGGGAAAAGCTTTTGTAGCTGTTCGAATGCCTCTCAAAAGTCACTACACAACAGTTTCTTTTAATTATTTTTATTTGACCAAGACTTTACATGAAATAAATAGCTGAATTATTAAGATTTTTCATACTCTGCAACGTTCAACTGCATTGTAATGCGAGGAAAGGCTGCCTGAAGGCCCATCTGCATTTTGTGGTGCCGACGACATGCGGTGCAAGTTCCACGTTGCTGAGGGCATTGCAGTAACCACCTTTGTATAGTGGCTAGGCAGAATGCACAATCCCTACTTCAACGTGTGCTTTGTGTCCTGATCTTCTGTAGTAGCTACAGCTTTGCAAGAAAGCAAACTGCTTCGCAACTTTCACATATACTCATTTACAAGATTGAAAGGAGAAAGTGCTTGTACTCTCGTGCAAAAATGTTTCACATGATTTTTGTTTGTGACGGCCTGCAGCAGCTTCACCCTAAGAAATAACTGACTTTGCTAATTGGCTTACTATGGTATTTTCTCCTCACGCTTCTCATGATATCAGTCTTTTATCTATTGTAAAGCATAGAAAGTACTATACCTTTGTTTGAATCTGTAGATAATTTCATATCATATGCTTATACGATGGAGTGACTGCTTGCCAATGCATTTATGTTGCCGACTCTTTGTGGTTGCAGCGGCTAGTCCTATGCAGCCCGTTGCCATTCTTTCATGTTTTCGGCATGACTACAACCCTAGGATTGACTGTTGTGCGAGGCCACTGTTCTGTGATTCCATGTGCTGGCTATAGCACTAAGGAGATTCTCAAGTCTATTCATACCTATAGGTGGGTAAGTTTACTTGCTGTTATATACTGTTGTGCAGTGCTGGATGATACTCTTGTTCTTCTTTTATGTGTTTAGTGTTCTTTACTGTAATCAGTTTTCCATAATTTGTACTCAAAGGGGACCAGAAATTTCTAAAACTTTTGCAGAGTTCAAATCATTTGATTGGTTTGGTTTGTGGGGTTTAACGTCCCAAAGCGACTCAGGCTATGAGAGACACTGTAAGGGGGGCTCTGGAAATTTCGACCACTTGGGGTTCTTTAACGTGCACTGACATCGCACAGCACATGGGCCCCTGGCTTTTTGCCACCATGAAAAGCGGCCACGGTGGCCGGGATTCAATCCCGCATCCTTGGGCAGAGTATTTGAGCGCCCTAACCAGTGCACCACCAGAGCTGGGCGAATTTGAGTATTGAGTACAGTATATTAAAATGCATGATTTTGACAGCACCAAAGCATCAGATCATACAAACAAAGTGTTTGAATTAACCCTTTAATCACCAACCTGAAGCAGTACTCACCATGGGCGATTGTACTGATATCGCTAACGAGGAGATTTATTCATCCAGCCCGATATTGCACAGCTCCCATTGCCAAAGCAGGGGATGGAACTTTTGAGACAGCATCCCTGGTTTTGGGATCGACAGCCATGGCTGGCAATTGCAAGGAGTACGAATTCTGCTTCAGCTGCCTACAAAAGTTGTGATCCAAAGCAATTCATGCCGTGAGTTGCGTGTATGTACTATAGGGGCTGCCGCAGTCGAAACGACGGCAGCCAATTGCTGTCAGAGTTATAATGCATTTTGCATTGGGACTAATACGTATAAAATTATAATAAATGGGAGAACCATAGAGCTCAATAAATGTTGTTTGCAAGCACATTTAAAAAGGCCAGAAGCGATTGGAGGGAATTATTTGTGCAATATTTTAGGAGGCACTTCAGACTCCTTTAGAGCGATAAGGCGAAAGGCTTTGAAGCTAGTTTTACTGTGGTGTTTGAGAGACCCATGCCGTGACACAGGGCAGGAGAGCAGCTTCTTTGGTGCTGGATTCGAAGTCAGTGCTTCACTTGGCAGTGATGGCGCGCGCTCGTTGCGCCACTTTGTCTTCAGAGCTGCAAGCAGATGATATGTGGCAGTGTTCGGCGCGCGGCTGCGGTCGGCCACGTTTCCTCCTGGAGATGGGATGAGTCGTCATCATCGCACCCCTACATTGCCTTGGAGACAACAGGAATGCTAGACAAGGAGAATTAAGATATGTTTCTCATGAGCCCGTTGTGGTATGGTTGGTTGGCGCGCTTGGCTGGTGATCGAAGGGGTAGAAGTTCGATTCTCGCTGGAGGACAGTTTTTTTTTAAAGGTTAAACAGCCCATAATCCAAGAAAGGTGTCTTGTGTTGGATTGGCTTTGGATTTGTCTAAGCATGACAGACCTTGCGGACCATAGAGTTTCTTACTCTTACCTAGAGGGAAAGCTGTGCTGCCGTCTATGGGAGTTTACATGGAGTTTCCAGACGGCCAGTTCAGCCACCATGGGCGCTCAAAGCATCATGGGCCGAAGAGCTACCGAGTGCAGAACTACAACTTTTGGCCAAAACTAATGGAAAGATAAACGTTGTTCTACAGTAAATAATGTCCTAAGATTGAATATTGTGACTATAAATTGCAAAAAGAGAAAGAAACAGCATGTCAGTGTGAGATTTATCCAATATAAGCTGTGGTTCTTTCTCCTATTGGCTTAATTTTGAGCAGCATAAATATAAATATTGCGCACTTAATAGGCAAATTTTGAAATAAAAAAACGTTATGAAAATATTTATGGTTGTTCAGTCCCTTAAGGAAGTTTTTAGTGGCATTTTGGGAAATGCAAAACATTTCTTGGCGACGTCTGCTTTTGCGCCTTCGCTACTATGGCTTTCGCGGTCTATATATGCACCTTCAGATGATGCTGATGACGAAAAAGAAACATCGCAGTAACGCCACTTCAAGTACCTGAGAAAATCCGACTGTCCCGCAACAAGTAGCACACCGGCCCATGATTCTTAGCGCGCCCATGGTGGCTGAAGTGCAGCGCCCTCAGCTTTCCCTCTAGTTAGTGTAAGGAACTCTATGTTGCGGACAGATCCTGCACATGTAACTGATGAGCCAAAAAAAGGCTTTCATCTTAAAAATGCTCTGTGTACATGACGTATCAACCTCCTGCCAGCCTTTTAAATCACCAGTGGAGAGAGAAATGAAAGAAGTGAGTAAAGCATATATTGCAGACTAGCTCAAGCTGTTAGGAAGCTTTTCTGGCTACAAAGAACCACATAAATTGTTCTAATGCTTTTTTTATGAAAACAAGCAGGTACTTACCATCAAGCCTTTTTGTCAGTAATTAAGCATGTCAATCCTACATCAGACAAAATCATGCTTGGAAGCATTATGGAAATGATGCGCTGAAGGAGAGCTGATTAGAAACCTTCTCAAGGGTATTGAGAAGCCATACAAGGACTATTGCCAACATATTCAAATTAAAGAAGCCCCAGCATCACTCCAAACAAAAACATGAGGAGGCAGCACAGAGCGAAACAAAGAAGCCGAAGGAGAAAAGGCTGCCTTTCAGTGCCATTTGTCCTTCATGAAGGCACTGCTGGCCAGTGCCTAGGAACTTTTAAACACATGCCTATGATAAAAAAAATGAGAATGGTTCAACGCTGCTGAACCGAATGTGTGTCCTTCTTCGTCGTCTTCTTCTTCTTCGTCTTCTTCTTTTTCTTCATCATCTTTGTCTTCTTCTTAGTATTCTTCCTCTTCATCTTCTTCTTCGTCCTCATCTTTTTCACGGCTGTTCAAGGTTATTCGTGACTGTGGTTATGGACTACGCGACAGGCCGAAACCTGTTGTAATGTTGTTTTCGCAACAAATATTAGTTGTGGTTTAGCTCTGGTTACCCCTAGTTGAATTGCGAAAGCAACAGCGGAAGCCTTTTTTGCCTGCTTTATTAATCCCCTATCACGCCCTATCTGTGTAATGTGCTACATTATTGTGGACACATAAGCTTATCCTTTAAGGGTACGACACGAGAGCATAAGCTACCAGCCCACATATAAAGTCACGCTTCAACCAAGCCGTATGGACATGTCTGCATGTCATAGGGGTAACGAGAATACAAACAGTTCTGGCAGGCTGATTCTGATATCACCCTCCCATATAAAAGGAGTGACCCGAGTTCTCAGTTCCTGCCCATGGCATAGGGGTAACGTGAATTCAAATGTCATGACAGGCAGATTTTTTTATGAGGAGACCGTAGCTACACCTCTGCACGGTGTAGCTGCGGCCACCCGAGGTCTCGCGTTGGCTGTTGCAGTATTGCTTTCACAATAAAAGGGATATGCTCAAGATAGGGAATGGAAATGTGCTTCTCATTGATGTGCCTCAAACTAGTGGCAGTGCTTGAGCGCTGCCACTAGTTAGGGGGTAGACTCCACATTTGAGTCTATCAAGCCAAAATAGAAAAGGCTTTCAAACAAGCTTGACGTTCAATTAGGAAGTGCAGACTCAAGCACTGTTTGCTGCCAGTCTATTGCGAATTGTCGCTCAGGTCACCTGTGTTATTTTGAACATCCGTACATGTATGTCAGGAATAGGAAATTGTAATTATTAAAAGATTTGAGCCTAGAAACGTGCTCCAGAACATAAATTGGATGTTCCAAAACGTATTTCATGGCTTCAAAGCTGCTCCTAAATGGCTTTATTACTACTCCCTGAGCTACTACAAAATGCTTGAGCCTGCTTCCACTCCTGTTTTTGGAACTTTCAGCAGTCATCGCATAATGGCATCACATGAAAAATATTAGTGGCGGTGTTGTCGTTAGAAAAAAAGCTGCTTCCTTTTCTGACTGCAGCGCTGCTGACGATCTGAAAATTTTTTCAAATAGTAACTCTGGCTTTATATGTGACATGCATGCACTGAGAAGAGGCTGATGTCTAAGAGCGGCAGCATGCACTGAGGGCACCTTCGTGAGCAGTTTTTTTTTTTTTTAACCTTTGTGCTAATTTTACCAGAAACTAATGAAGTAGTATATTTTCAGAATCAGAATTACATTGGAAAAACTTTACGGCTTAAAAAAAATTTGGTGACTTTGGTATGTTTCTGGGGAGGTTATTTGGCGGTTAAAGGGTTAAACATGCTTGAAATAATGAGACTTTATTGTGTTCGAATGGCAGCAGGGTGTCAAAATTCACAAGCAATGTAGTACAGCCTTGCTTATGAGCAACTTTTACTCAAGTTAGTATATACACTTGTTGTTTTTAGCATGACCAGTCAAAAAAGCACAGTCGTTTCTGGGCATTAATTTGTTATGTGTTGTGTTACAGATACTGTTGGTCAGGCATCCTAACAATGCCTTGCACATAGTTGTTGGATCGGCTGACGCAGCCATTGATAAGGAGAGACAAAGCTCGTGCTTCAGGAGTCCATGTCAAAAGTGCCCTTTCTTGTTAGAACGTTGGCTATATATATACAGCTCAGCTCACGTGACTGATGATGAGTGAACCGAATCAAAGGAAGACAAATGCAAGCACAATCCAAAGAATAAAAACCAGAACAGCACGAAATCGAAACTAGAACAGAATAGATAAAACACACAATGTAACAATAATCACAGTGAAGATTGTGAGCATGTGGTTCCTTCATTGTTAGATAGAGAGCAGGGAAAACGGAATGCTTGGTAGCACAAAGTTGAAAAGGGTAGAAGGAAAAGCGGATGCTTTTGTTGAAACAGTGTTTAGCAAATTGGGGCTTTCCTCCTGCCTCTTTTTCAAAGTTATGCTATACATAGCTGGTATCCTCTGAAGTCAACAAGGCATCCATAATCAATGGAAAATGGTGCAGATATATATTATCTTAAATGTCAACTTTTGGCGTTTTTAAGAAACCTTACAAATATTGTTACAGTGGAGTCATTGCACAACGCAGACCGGACGCTTGTCGATTATTGGGGTATAGCGCTGTTTGTTTTATTTCTGTTAACTGTTCATCACATTTTATTGCAGCCAAGCTGCTTTTATGGAACAGAAGTTAGAATTATGACAAACCTGCTTGGTGTCAGGTCTGTTCGACATAATAGTAAATATGGCAGTGCACTGCATGTGTTGACTGCTTCACCAGGCATGAATGTGAATTTCAACTGCTCTCTGTACTATAGCAAGTGCAGCAGTATTTATACCTGTGTGTTAAAAGTTTTACAGGCAGCATCAATATTGCTACACTGGCTATAAATGTTAGCATTTATATTTTTGGCTCCATGGCGATCAGCTAACGTGGAGTAGTCAGTGAATATGCACTATTGAGCATTAATTTGATAGCGTCCAAAGGGTTTGCCGTGCAGGCCACATACATCCAAAAATGCACAAGCAGAAGCGACAGGGCACTTTATATTAATTAAGGCAGTGCAGTAAAGCAGTATTAATATTGATAACTTTTTATTGGTTACTAGTTTACAAGGCCATATTTGCAGTAGAACTTCAGTTCTAAAGAGTGGCTGATGCTGTTCTTGTTTTGCTTCCACTCACTGTACGAACTGTGAGAATCCATCATGACAAACAGCATGAAGCTAGTTGGCTTTTTGAATGCACTTAGCTTCTAAAACTTCGAGGATAAGCTGTCACTTCTATCTAGTACTAGAGCTCAACAACTGATTAGTTAGTTTTGTGATTAATTCTTTAGAGCTTAGATTATTTTTAACTGATTAATTGCTAGGAGGTATGGCAGATGTTCAAAGCATGCCTCTCATAATTACACACGCATTTGCTTGGAGATATCTTCTGCATTTAAATGACCTGCCTTCTTTTCCAGAAACAAACTATATAGCTTTTTTTTTTCTTCACTGGCAGCGAACTCGGCACATGAAGAAAACATCACTTAAACCATAAACTTTGAGTGCTACAATAGAAGACAAGAAATTGGCTGTTGTGCATGCATACTTATGAATTAAGTTTGGGTTTTAGGCGTAGTTGAAATATGTCTGGTTGATGAAATTCCTGTTGCTAAAACCATGAACGGAAGTTTTTTTGCTTGCCCCTGTAACCTGTAAGTTTCTTAACATAGTCAAAGTATTTGAGGCTGACAGCAAAGACAGATGGAAGAATTTTCAGCTGTGCTATGTCAATCTCTTGCACTATACCTTTAACAAGAAAACTGGGACATGAAATATGCAGTTTGATTATATTTTTACTCTAGACATTGTGAACAAAAACATCTAATTAACTTACTAGTTCAGTGAATACTTAGATGCAGGTGGTTAACAGATTGAGTTATAAATTTTTATTGATATCCAGCCCTATTGCACATAGTCAACATGATCAAGTTGTGTCAGTTTTATTCAGTATTTAGAGGGTTTATACATTGACTGAAAGCCAATAGAAGGCTTGGCTATATGTGTACGTTATTGTCACATGTTCGCAGTGCAGATCACACAAAGCTAATGACGCACAATGCAAAAGTGTCGGTAAACCCTAGTATAAAAAACAGCATATGTAACAAAGCTGTAGACTGAGTGCACATGAATGATGTACTGCTGCCTTGCATTTCCTAACCTGCGTTGCTACAAAGCAGCAATGCAGGCAATAGGATCAAGGGATATTATGCACTGTAAAACATGAAAAAGAAAGCATAGAAATAAATTTTAAAAAGTACATGACAAGCAAATTGAGCATTACAATTCAATGGCCTGATAACCGTGTAAGAAATAAAATGCCTAAGGAGGTGACATGAGCCTTGAAACTGTAAAAAAAATGACAAACAATATCAGTTTTCTAAAATCCTGATTTTGAAGTCGTCATTAAAGCCCACAGCATGCTTCTGCAAAATACTCTGAGCTTTAAAAAATGACAATTTTAAGCATATATGGTTCAAGTTGCAGCATCAGTCAAACATTTTTCATCAAGTACCTTCGCTTTATGGAAGTTTTGATAATATTTTCAATAATAGTTTCGGCAAACTTGATGTGGTTGTTTTCAGTACACCTCAGTGCCAGTCTAGACCTTTCCTTTTTTTCATTAAGCTCGATACATTGGCAATTCAGTCAAATGTGAGGTAATTACTGCCATGTTCTCTTTTCTTCCCTACTTTGTTGTTTACTTATGATTAATGAAATGACTATAAGCATTTATTAGCTTTGGGATGTGTGGTTGGCCTTTGCCTACTTAGGACAGACTATTTTACGGTATATTTCCTCCACAATGCAATAACTGATGCATATTTGAAATCAGCATTCAGTGTTGTAGCTGCATAAGGTTCAGAAAACCCTATAGTGTTGCCCCTTAAAATAAGTTGCTTGAATTAACGAACCTGTTCTGCTAGTTTTTGACAGAAATCATTATGAAATCCCTTACAGCTCATTTCAATGTTTTTACCTTTTCTTGTTTTTCTGTGATTTGTGGAGTATACAACAAGTCTGAGTTGTAAAGGGTTGATTGCAAGGGGAGTATGCTACTGTGCTATTTTTATTTTAATTTCCTGATGTAGAATTAGTCAGTCCATTCTTTTGCTGACAATTAATAGAAGTTAGCTGCACATTTAATTCATTGTCAAATTCCCATAAAGTGACTACTAGTGCTGTACATCTTGTACTCATTTTTTCACCTTCTTTTTTCTGTCTACTTTTTTTCAGGTGTTCACAGGTTGCGGGTGCGCCAACCATGATTTCCGACATCATCAATCATGAAGACTTCCACAAATTTGATCTTTCTAGCCTTACTAGGGGTACGTGCTTTTGCTTGTAATTGCCATCTACTTTTTTAAGCATGTTTTTGCATGTGTACTATCGCAATGACAGAGCACATGGCATGCTGTACCATCAGCGGTGACCTAGCACACGCCAGCCAGTTCAACTCCAATACAAAGCTTTGCAGTCGCTAGGCAAACTGACGTTTTCGATCGGAGCCACCGTAGTGGCGCAGTCATGCTCTAGCTTTCTGACGCTATCACGACATGTGCGTGTTCGGAGTGCATAACTAACCAGTGCATGTTAAATGGCCTGTCACTCAGAGTATGATTTCCACTGCAAACTAAAAAGACTTAGGTCAGTAGCCTAGTTCTTACACCATGGGCAAATAGAACGCATATGCAGAACGCCCTTTCTGATCATCTTTATTTTTTCTTCCATGTTTTCTTTTTTTTTTATTTTGTATAGACCTTTTCATGACCCTGAGAGAAATCGGTTTGACTGGGCTGTGAAGCAGGCGTGGGGGGAGAATCCACAGCTTTTGCCTGTACTATGAGCACAGCCCAGTCTCCAATATGGCAGCGCCCTTTGGCTGATTTTGAAAAGGTCTATATGCAGATCTGCAGACTCGCACAGGCGGTACATGCACTTGATGCTTTCGTTCTTTAGTACAGACAACTAACCACATTGTTTCCGAGAGACTTGAAGTATTTATCTTGCACTGGCCAGAACTGAAACTTGGAACATGCATGGGTTGCGATAGTGTCATCCAGAACTAAAGCCCCTCCTATCCGGGACGAGATTTCAGCACCATGGCAGTACTATTCCAAGTGCCGATTCATCTAGTGACAGTCAAGGCATATCGAAGTTGGACACAAATCCTCGAATTAGCGGGCCAACACTAGACTGCACTGATTGTGTGGAAAACCACGTGCTCTGCTGTTTGCATTCCTTTTCATAGTGATAGTACATCGTGGAAATGGTTTATGATACCATTTGAACTATATGAAACTTTTGATTCTATTTTTCCACCTTTGCTTTTTCAATTGGAGCAGTTATAATGGGAGGCAATGCAGTGACACCAGAAATGAGGAAATTGGCACGAGAAAAGTTTAAAGCTGATGTCTGGGTGAGTACTCCCAGGTGGTATATTTTGCATTAGTGTATATGCAGCAGTTCTATAGTTGCATATTGTTTATAGGATATCTTATTGTTACATTTATTCTATTTTTTTTTCACGTCAGGGTTAATGCTCTAGATCTCGAGGACTATCTTGTGGCATATCATAATGGCAGTTCACTTTTGTGAGCATCAAAAATTGCCCTTTTAGTTGTATTCAAAAGTTATACGAAAATATAGGTTTCTGACAGGCAGTTAAGGTTTGCAGCTTCTGCTAAATCATGCATTATTATGCACATGTACAGACATACACAAACAGAGCACACTGTTGTGTTCAAGGTCCAATCATGCTTATCCTACCGGCAGTGAGGAAAAGCTGTGCATGTAGATTAGCGGGGATCATTATCAACTGGCGCATACTGGCTAGCTTCTAGGGACTAGAGCACTGCACGGTCTCAGGGTGGCCCAAAAGCAGCCCAGGTCGGGACGTGAGCTTTTTTTTGTAGGCATGGGCCAAGCCCGAGCCTGAAGTTGCATTCCCAGGCCAACTCAGGCTCAAGTTGAGGGCCTGGGTCAGGCTTGGGCTTGTGCATAGAGGGCCGATGCCTGGCTTTTGATGCACTATTGTAAAGTTAAGTACACTTGGAGCATTACATCAGCGACACGGATGGCGCAAGCTGGAAGTGGTGTGCACTAGGAAAAAAGTTGAGGTTTACTGACTAATTTATTTACTTTTATCCTGCTGCGGTGGCTCATTGGTTAAGGCGCTCGACTGTTGAGCCGGAGTACCCAGGTTTGATCGTAGCCCCGATGGCTGCATTTTGATCGAAGCGGAAAGCATGGTACTCAGGTACCGTGTGGTGCCAGTGCATGTTAAAGAAGCCTAGGTGGTCCAAATGATCCGGAGCCCTCTGCTCATAGTCTGAGCTGCCTGGGGATGTATGCAAGCCCTACTGCTTTTCGTCTCTACTGAAAGGTAACCAGTTCATTCATGAATTCAATCCATGAAATCATCTCATTAAAAAAAAATGTCATCCCACTGGCTGCAAAGACACTTTAATAATTATTATTTAAACTTTGCTAGCCATAAAATATCACTTAATAAATATCTTGAGAGAATGCAAAGTAGTTTATTATGCGTGTATGCAACCATTTAATTTGGCTCTTGAAACTTCCAAGTTCCTCCATGTTATTTTTACTAGCTGACCAGGTATCACTTCCTTTCATGTTAAAAAAAAAATTAATAAATTCTTTAAGCATTACTGCAATTTCTGCCTCTTTGTTGGCCAGTTCCTTATTTCTGTGGGAGGAGTCTACTTGCTCAAACTGAACAATTTACCTTATGCGCTACTGTGAGAATGGTCTTGGGCTGAGCTTCACTTCAAACGTGCTGAGCCGGGCTCAGTAGAACGATAATTCAGTGGGCCTACGCCGGGCCGCAGGCCTGGGCTAGGCTTGAATGGGGCTCAGGCCCCAGACCGAGGTTCGTGCAGTGCTCTAGTAGGGACCACTGGTTTCCAATTCCCGTTAGGCGACATGTAATATAGTGCCAGGAGGTCATAGCAGGCATTGTATATTTCTGTCTGCACCTCTATGGTAAAACCTCGTTAATTCAAGCCCTCACTCCCTAATTCGAAAACCCGGATTGTTTGCACTGCCAGCAAAGTCATAAACAAGCACATGTAAGCCTGTAGTGGTGGAGAATTTTTAATTCTGATGCTGCAGGGCTCACACTGCTTAATCCCAATGGGCTCCCAAAAGGAGTCAAGTTGAATTATGGCTTGCACAGCTCGTGATCACTAAACTGTACCCTCTCTCAAGCCTGAGTTTCATAACGAATTCTTGGCGCATGCTTCTGAAGTGTGCACAATGGCAGCATGATGACTATCAGCCTAATGACTATCATTAGGCTGAGAAACAGTCCTGCCACATAGTTTTGGCTGTTTGGGTTTCCAAGCTTCGCTGCCAACATGCATCTATGGTGGCTACCAGCCAATGCACCAGCCAGCCAGCTAGCCAAGTCACCCTCTGCTTGTGGTTTGAGACACTCATTTGTGTGTATACCTGATCCTGTCTTGGTTTTTTTTTTTGGAAGGCAACTCGTCACTATGTGCCAAAGTGCATTTACCTTCTGTCCGTCTGCATGGCTTTTTCATTTTTCTAGTGCGCTGAAAGTACACAATTGTAATGTGTTCACTGTTCCTGTGGTGAAGCCACCTCACATACGACTACAACGCTTGTGAGGAGTCTCCACCGCTTCTGCGTTTCATTGTGCAAGAGGGGCCAGATGCTCATAACATTATAGAAATTCTGCTTCGACGCTGTCAAGATTGTGCACAACTGCAAAAAATTGCTGGCACTGTGCAGTTCTTGTCTTAAAAGCAGACGACCAACCAACCAGTACCTGGTTTTTCAGCAAGACACTTTATTGGTGCAAATGGCATTTCGCAATTTTTTGAGGCCATTTGTTAGTTCAGCCTTCGACTAAATGCGGCATTCTTCTATACTCCGTTTCATACATCAGGTGCAACGCAGCGAAAGCTACGCAAGTAGTCCGCAAGAAAAGAAACAGGAGGCGTATCACTACGCGCTCGTTCTGTAGGCGAGTGGTTCCTGCCGAAACGGGCTCTATTCCGGGCATACACGTTTGCAATAACATGCTTCGCATGCTTAGACATCTTCACAGAGTGGATCTTATAAAAAAAATGCGCACCAAAGAACCATTTTCTCAAAAAGAGATGCGCAGTGTGGTGGGCACAGCCAGCACCATCTGGTGGCACAGCTGGCAAGGTTGCGGGGTAGCAAAACGCGGCACGAACAAAAACGACTTAAAAAAACACACAAATTAGCCGAATCCGACCTTTTCTCCCTAAAAAAGGTGTTTTTTATGAAGTTTATGGCAAACGTAAAATGTATTAAGCTTGCAGAAAAAGCAACTATTATTTTCTCTCGTCAAGAGCAGGCACTATTTTTTATCGCGGATGCGGAGAGTGCAAACAAGAGCTGTAGCTTTGGTAGTGTTGCACTTGATGTATGAAATGGAGTATAGTGCCTTGAAGTTTGAATTAATGCAGTTCACTTGACTGTCTCTGTGTTTCATTTTGCAATATGCTCTTGTTGCTTCCAGTAAGTGGCTGTGCTCTATTTTGAGCTAAGGTATAACATTGCTTAGTGCGCAGATCTTATGAATGAATTCATCTCTTTAATAGGTTGGCTATGGGGCTACAGAGACAACCACAGCAGCTACATTAGTGACAGAGAGAGATCCTGAAAGCAAGCAGGACACAACAGTGGGAAAGCCAATGGGCTACGTTGAGGTAAGAGAGATAAGAAGACGTGATGTGTTGTCAGATGCCACATTTTGGTGGGGAACAATTAACTTCACCAAGAAAAAAACTCACTCAAACAATTTGTTGACTGCATTCTTTCTCCATGTAGATTGGTAAGCATGGATGAATATGTAGTGTGACAAAAACTTACATTTTAACAACAGTAAATATTGCAGGCTGTGTATTTGTTGAATGCCTTGCATGAAGGCTCAGAAAGCTTGCTGCATAATGAGAAGTGACAGCTGCATTGTCTCTAAAGTACTGTATTTACTCGATTATAAGTACCTCCTTTTTTCCACGATTGCAATACCCAATGTGAGCGGGGAGCTAAGTTTAAAAAAAGGCTAAACTACCTCTTCCCCCCCCCCCCCCCCTCTTTTCACGTTGATAGCTTAACGAGAAGGGCGCGAGAAATAACAGTTTATTTGGCAAACATCTTCGGCAAACACAATTATAGTGCACTTGAAGTCCAAGCTGTGACAGCCCTCTTCAAACTCCTTCCGACTTCCGTTACGGATCCCAAACTGCTGACTCCAAACAAAGCTAGCAGGCCCGCGATGCCTGTGAAAGCTGCCAAAATTTGCCAAATGGCCGCCGACTCCAGGTCCACGTGACAACACGCTGATCAAGTAATCGGGGTCGCTTTTGGCCAGCTTTTGCCATCATGCGCCACCACCTATTGTGTAGTGTCAGAATGCAGCAACACGTGAAGCTGGAGGCCCCGCCGCACCTCAAGTCTCCAGCAGCTGCGGGTAGACTCTTTGTGCTCTCTTCCTCACAAAAAAGGGTTGCTTAGATTCGCATGCAAACTTTTTTTGTGCAAATTCTTTTGCAAAGTTAGTGAGGTTACTAGAATCACGAAAATATGGTAGTAGTGATGGTTGTGCAGGCGAGGGAAAGTACTCGGAAGAACTGATATCACAGTGTCGAGGAATGTGCCTTAAATTTTAATCCACTTGTCATGTATGCCTCCCTTTTCTCATCCTTGATCTGTTTGACTGGCCTCTCTCTTTGAAATCTCAATTTTGGAGAGCTCAGAAAGTAGTGGAAGTGGAAAAATGTGCGTCTATCAATTCTCTATGTTGAAAAACTTGTGAGTTAAGAATGCTATACTATCACAGAACTTTGACAGTGCTCAGGATCATTGTAGTGTGAATTTCAGTGAAGTTTGTTGTGGTGTGTACGTATTAAAAAATATGTACTTCATATTTTTTACATACAAGTACTATATGTACTTGTACCTCATGTTTTCATTTTACTGCGTGAACCTACATTTAGGTCAGTATAAAATGTCACTGCCTGTCCAAAAATTGTCTGAAACTTTGTTTTAATTGGCACTTTGGCCTAGTAGCTGCTTCACAATGCTGTACATTACATTACAGCAAGATCTCAGCATTTTCAGTCATTCTTCATGAACAGATTTTTATTTATTTATTTATTTTTGTTTGGAAGAGGGGGGGAGGGGGGTAACATATTTTGCTCCCGTGAAATTTTACCAGTATTTGTCAGATATTTTTCTACACTAGGGCTTGCTGGTTTACTTTTGTTCACGAATTTATTCACTATATTTGTAGCACCATTGTTATGTGCTAAAAGCAATCCTCTATGCAGGAAGCGTTGCCTAATCCTTGTTAATTGCTTTCAGAAGCATCATTTGGATAGCTTCACTGAAAGCAGTGCTCTGTTGCATTCATAATATAGTACCTTCTGTCTTTTAAGTCAGAGACCCAAATTCAGTGTCCTTGGAATTTTTCATTCTTGTGGGCTTTTGTTTTTGGTACCTCTTATGCAACAAACGCTGCGTGACTGTTTAGGAGTAGCACTGTAGGATTTGTCCCAGATAAACGCCAAGACTGTAGACCAGCCTCTGCCTTCCATTTCATTTTGCTTCACATGTTGACCACAGCAAGTTTTCATTTTCATGAAAGACAGGCACATCTAGAGGTCACTAAGATGTTTTTATTTTGCCATGCATTTTGCCAGCACCGAAAGACAGTAACAAATCTGCCCTCTAGCACAATAAGCAGTATACTTACTTTGTTACTCTTCTGTTCGCTGTACTGAGTTGCTCAGCTAAACCTGAACTGCCTGTAGGAAATATTGTGTGCAACCATGGTCCTCTTTCTATTTTAAGTTAGAGCACTGAACCTTAATTAGGCCATTCTTAAAGTATAGTGCATCCAAGCATTCCTGTACTTCTGTGCACAGTAAAAAGAGCATGAAAACTGCAAAAACCATGCCATCTGCTCACAACATACTGCGGACTATTTAATATGTATATAGGCATTAAGAGGTAAGTTTTCTCTATATCTTATTAATTCTGTTACAAAGCCTGTATCTGTAATTTTCTGTAATTATGGTATTCCTAATGTGACCTGCACGTGACTAAAATATTGGGACTGCAAAACTGGTGCAAATTACTTATCTCGATAACTAGCACCTTGTCTGTGTAGTACGATGCTGGGCCTTGATGGCACAAAATTAGGTGTTAGACTGATGTTTACCAACTCTCAATTTGCAATTACCATGATGCAGGTTAAGATTGCAGACCCTGCCACAGGCAAGGAAACTGCCATCAATGAGCCTGGAGAGGTGTGGGTCCGAGGTCATAATGTATTTCTTGGTTACCACAATGATGAAGAGAAGACTAAAGAAGTCAAGTCATCTTGTGGATGGTATAAGACAGGGTATGTTCCACTGGCTGTTTGTGCAGCTAGCAATTCTTTCTTCACCTGGTTACCCGTTTACAGTCCATTTTGTTAAGCTTTAATATGTGCGCAGTTCACTGTGGAAGAAAGAGAGGTGCTCTGACGGCGCGACCGCGCTGCAGTGAGGGAGTGGCTGCTTAGTGTGACCAGAACAGAGAGCCGCTGCTAGGGGCAGCACATATTCTGGGGGCCATCCTCTGCGTCGATTCTGCTGGCGTGCTTATGGAGCAGCTGCGCAACCGCTGATAATTTTCCTTTTCAATCAGCACTAAAAGACCCTAACCTTGAGGCATTTCTGTTTTCGCTATTTACACGCCAATTTCTTGGCAGGCAGAAGCTTTCATACTACTTGCTAATCAAATAACTCAATTTTCAATGAAAGAGAGAGACGCGTCATCTGCTCGAACAGACGAAGCCCTGCGCTCACCACCTCGGAGCATGCTTTGAATGCGCTTTTAACGGATTGGTGCTTCATGGGGCCAAAACAAGAGCAGCGTCATGTCATCATGGCGCGGATAGCAATACCTCACAGGTGATGGGCAGCTCAGCTTACGTGTGTACAACGATGTGCGAGGCCATCTCGTTCAGTCTCTTAGATTGCGACTGCAAAGATGCACATACTCTGACCTTTCATGCATATCGCTACCAGAAGGTGCTCTTGTACACCTCAAGCGAGAAGGCCAGCTGCTCATATTTTTCAAATGCTGGAGAGGGTAAAAGCGGTCTTCTGAAAATATGATGTAAACTTAATGCTCACCTCACCATCAACGAATCACGTTGCATTTCCATGCGCTGAGCATAAAGTAAATATGACAATGCATCCCTAAGTTACTATGTTGCAGTGAGATTGCAACAGTTCAGCAGACAAAGACGGTCGAAAAAAAGAAAAAGGAACAAGTCACGCAATTTTAGAAAGCCGCGTAAGCCACTATACGTTATTGTGGTAGCTGAAAAAATAACCATCTGTTACAAACAGCTAGCTGGCTATCGAACAACCAAATGATGGTATATATATATGCCACGGCTGCTGCGAGGCTTCATATGTCCAGCGGTGCTCAGTAACGCAAAGCCAGACAGTTGCAGAATAACTTTGAGCCGACAGTGTGTGCTCGCCGATATTTGATACGACCCAAGCTGGTCGCAGTGTGTAGGTGCATCTGCCAATCGAGAGCAACGACATGCAGTGCTGGTTGCGGTTCTTTGTTTTGATAGTAATTTTGTTTGAGCTTTCAAGTAGAATGGTGCTAGTCACCTTAAATGATATTAGCTACTTGCTTATAGGCCTCACGCATACGTCTTTTCTTGTCAATAAAAAAATAAGAAAAAAAGGACTACGGACTACAAAGTTTTCTTTGGTTACACATCCCATATACAAGTAAATCAATCGGCTGTAGCACCCTAGCTTGAAATTGTGCCATAATGTTTTACTGCGTGATAAAAAAAAATGCGAACACATTGGTGCACCTACGGTCTCTGCTGTTTGAATATCTTGTCATTATATGTTTATGTCTGAGTGGCAGCAAAGGAACTAGAGTCGTCTTATTATAACTGACATGTTTAGATTGAGTGTTACTTGAGTGTGCTTTGCTATTCGAATTACTTCTCATCACGCTTCTACCACCTAGATAGAAGCACGATGAGAAGAAATTCGGATTGTGAAGCTTGTAGGCACCCCACGGTATCCGCATTCCTGTTCTATCCTATAGCTTCGGACAACTTGCACATGTTGGCAGCTGTGGAGGCTAATAGGGTTCTCTTACACTCCTTTGAACGCCTTTTACACCACGCTCACTTGAGTGCTTTCAGCAAATATTACCATATTTACTCGAATGTAACTTGAGTTTTTTTCATGATTTTTGGTTTTCAATGTCTACCCTCGCATTATAATCAAATACTGCGATTCGGTTGGCCGGGATGCAGCCATACTGAATCCGCCACCACTCGGTTTCGGTTTCCGTGGTTTCACGATGTTATGTTGGCAACATGGGTACCAGGGAAGCCAAATCATCAAATCCTAATTCATCCAAAGTCAAAACATTGCGCTTTTCTTCGTGGGTTCAGAATCACATTGTCCCCTTGATCACACACTTGTCACATCTTCCGCAGTGGATTAGTGTGGTTACGTCTGTTGTTATTGCATTTTGCACGATGGCAACGCGCTGTGCACGGTACGACGCTCGCCTCAAAAACGCTATTGTAATAGCAGAAGGAACCACAAATTCTGCGGCAGCTCGATGACTAGACGCTACTAATCTACCTTACGTGGGTGGCGGATGCAGCAGGAGGTGACTTTTAAATGTGGGCCTGGCCGCAAAGGCTTCCGAATCGTCTGGGAGGACGAGAGTGAAAAGGAAGGCTGAGTTTTCAAGAACTCGGCCTCCGACGATGACGATGTTTGAATGTTTTTAATTAGACTGCAATGGCCATAATGTCTATTAAAGGTACTTTTTCAAGCACTTATGTCGCATTACATTCGTGATTTTATTTTTTTCCCACTTGGCAGTAGGGAAAGTCGCCCCTCACGTTACATTCGAGTAAATACGGTACATTACCTAACTATCGTGTAAAGCTCAAAGTTGCATATCAGTTAAGAAATCATTCATGTGGCCCAGAGTCGAATTATAACCCAGAAAATGAACTGAAATATAAAGGCACATACCTCCAACCCCCCCAAAAAACAACATTTATTTTATTTAAACTGTTTAAATTTGTTAGCAATTGCCTTGCGCCATTGCAATGCCAGCTTCCACTTAGACAGCAACCATCTGCTCTTTGGGCCGCAAGCATCAGATGTCTCACTTGTGGTAGTCATTTGGCGCCAGTCGTCAGCCTTCTAGCATGTGCACATCCAATCGAATTTGTGCTGTATGGATGCCATTGTTGTTTTTGATGTTATTGAGAATTGAGATTGGACTAGATGGGGCTGGCACTGTTGCAGAGGCGTGCTTTCCCGGAACGCCACGGAAATGTGAAATCAGCTGTGAAAGTAAGGGGAGTGCTTGCTCATACTTTTATAGTAGTAGTAATGTAGTAATTTTGTAGTCTGAATTACCATGGCTTCTTATAATACTTTGTTGAGCCATTCAGTAGATCTTTTGGGTGCCTTTGTCCCATTATGGCTCTATGTACTTGCAATGCCTGCCATTAGTATTTTTAAATGGTGTTGCAATAAAAAAACAAACAAATATAAGCCTTCTGTTGGGTTGACAGTTTTCTCTATAAAATGTGGAAGAACTGCATTCGTTGCAGATAGCTGCTGCTTTACTACGGCACACTGTTTACTGACAATTTCTTTATGATACAGTGACCTGGGTAAGATGGATGAAGATGGTTACTTGAGTATCATTGGACGCCTGAAGGACATGATAATCAGAGGAGGAGAAAACATCTACCCACTCGAGATTGAAGATGTCCTCAGTAGCCATCCTGCTGTCAGCGAATGCCACGTATGATGATTTAGACTTTTTTGTGTTTGCAGTTTTTTTCTCTTGATGCCCATAATACTGAACTGTTGGGGGGAATATGACAGGTAATTGGACTGCCTGATTCACGAATGGGTGAAGAAATATGTGCTTGGGTGGTGCTTCAGCCAAATGCAAAGGTCACTGATGAGGAGCTCCAACAGTATTGTAAGGGAAAGGTAAGTGCAAATATTGCATTCCCATGGTCCTCTAATATTATTTTTTCTTGACGTGCTCAGCACACTATAAGTAGCATGGAGCAATACATTTGTGTGAATTTTTGTCACAAATCTTCTTAGTGCACATCTTGTGTGAGGCTGTATAGTTTGCAGTGCAAAATTTCAAGAAAGCTCTCAGGGTTGAAAGTGCTGCTCCATTTGCTCCATTCTACTCCAAACAGCATTCCTTCCTCCATCCTGCTCCAAAATGTAATACTGTTCCAAACCTGCTCCAAACTGGCTGCCTCAGTGTTCTGCCATCAAATTTAGTAGAACACGGATTTTTGCTGCACAAGGGGCTTTTAATGATATTTACTCCAAAAATGAGATTCAATGCAATTTGATGAGGTGGCACTGAGAAGCACATGGGGCAGTAGCATGCTGTTAAGTCCGTGTACATGCTCTAGGAGCTACTTTAGTCAAAACAAAGGCAGCACAATGGTCCCAGTTATAATGCATCTCGCGCTGAACTTAATATGTATGAAAGTTTTGTAAACTAGAAAAGCATAAAGCATAACAAATTTGCAAATAAATTTCAAAACGTCGCAACAAACGATTGGAGGGCAATAATTACAAAAAAATGTTTTGTGCACTTCATATAGCACTTTCTCCAAGCCTTTTGAATTACCGGTGGGGAGAGAAGCGAGCATCACAGTCATGGCAGGTATCTCGAGCCGTTAGGAAAGTTGTCCTACAGCACAGAACAACTCAGGTTGTTCTAAGGGCTCAGCTGTGAAAACAAGCAGGTACTTCACCATTGCACCTTTTTTTTAGTACCAAGCATGTCAATCCTACGTCGGACAAAAGCATATTTGAAGCATAGGGGGGTGACACCACAAGAGTGTTGGAAAGCCATACAGAGCCTGTTGCCAACACGTTTAAATTGGAAGTGCCAGTGCTGCTCAGGTGCAAACAGGAGCCACATGCACAAGGTTGTGAAGCAAAAGAATCTGGAGGAGGTAAAGGCGACCTTTGAGTGCAGTCTATCATTCCTAAAGGGCCACTGTCCAGGAAAGGACCTTTTAAGCAAAGGAGCCCAGTGCTTCGATCAGGTAGCGGAGATAGTCTGTGAAAAATGCTGCAGTGATCAAAGCTGTCATCCTCCACTTTGGGAAACCAGCTTTCCCATTCTCTACGAGCCGCAAGGCTGATGTCGGAGTAGAAAACGACATCCCTTGGTCTGTCTCGCTGTCTGACGGGTGAAGGATGGGCGTACACCACTAATCCGCCTTTTGCGCGATGATGTTGCGCCATCATGCGGGAGCGGGCGGGAAACACATTGAGCGGCAGTGTAGCAGAGGACGCGAAAGCGCACCATACGAAATGGCCACGCCAACGCTGGTAGAAAGCGAAAGCTTCCCCCCTTTTTTGGCCTCGGAGCGAAAAGTAGTGACAGTGATTGCAGCATATCATGTTCACGCAGTATGGGGGAAAGTAGAGCGTTTTCACAATCCACTCATAACGCACGTACGCATATACTATCTTTGTATTGTAAGAGCGTGTAGCGCGGGCCGTGTTCGACGGGACAGAATGAGACGCTCTCAGCGTGCAGGTTTTCGGCAGACAGGAGAGCGTGGGGGCAGAGAGAGAGAGAGGGATCTCAAAGGGCAAAGCAGCCAGGGGTTTGTTGATGCTGCAGAGCTAGGTGGAATCGTCTCCTGTGACTTTGAGCGGCGCATATGCGCGGGGTGTCTTGAGTTACCGAGCACAATGCGGTCATCGCGGCGCCGGCATGGTGCAATGGGCGTCGCTTCCTCCTCGTGTCATCTACAACCGTGCAGCTATAGGATTTCATCCACGAAGATCGGCAGAGAGGCACATATACACACCCCGTGAAAAGGGCATTGTCCCGGCCGGAATGCACACCTGCAGGAAACGCGCTGCATTTTTCTGGCAATGGATGATTCAGAGCTGTAGCCGGTTTCTGGCCTCAGGAGTCGGAACGGATGTGGTCGCAGTGGTGCAAAGGTTCTCGGTGCGCAGAGAATGGTCATTCTGTTGTGAAAGGATCTCCAACGTTCATTTCTGCCTCCGCCGCGATTTCTGCGGAATCAACAACTTGGTGACGTACATGTGAATCTCCTACATATCGGATGCGCATCTCGGTCAGGAACCAACCCTGTTCTACGTCCAGAGCGATCCACTCTGCAAGTGAACTAGCATGAACCCTCCAGGAGACTCATTTATGGTGCCGGGCGGTTTCCTTGCCGTTGCAAACGGTTGGACGTAGACGATGATTATCAAGCTCCCAAACGAAGTGCATCTGATTGCGTACACCAAAGGAATAAAATCCGGATGCTTTGGTGTGCACGAAGGCGAGCCTTTAATTAAAAAAAAAAATACTGTGCGTTGTGCAAGAGTGTCAAGTGCGTCATATGCTCCGAGCGACAAAAACACAGATACTACAGGTATGTATGCATCTAAACGAAATATGCATGATGAAAAGTACCTACTGGAGTTTTCACCCAGGCTGTAGCGCACCAGGGATAGCTGCAATGAGGATTTTTTCGGTGCGTGATTGCTTTAGTTGCGCCGGGGCCTGAAGACGATGTATTTTGTCCTTTCTTTTCTTTATGTACGAAAGGGCTAGGTAGCTTAGATATCACAGGCGGCTCTGTGCGCTAGGCCGTAATATTTAGCATGTTTTATCGTGACTGCCTAACAAGAAAAAAAATACAGCGTTTTAATGCACTGCCGTTCGCGAGCCTCATGACCAGCTCAAACACTCGGCTCGCGAACGGCGGTGCATCACAACAAACGCCCAATTTTTCTTTTCTTTTTAGTCAGGCGGCAGTCGCGATAAAACATGCTAAATATTACGGTCAAGTGCACACAGCCACCTGTGATATCTGCGCTACCCGGCCCCTTCGCACATAAAGAAAACAAACGACAAAATACATCGCCATCAGACGCGCCGAACAAATGCTCATTGCGGCTATCACTGGTGGGTTACAGGCTTGGTGCAAACTCCGGTAGATACTTTTTATTATGCACATTTCCTTTAGATGCATACATACCTGTAACGAAGTGTTTTTCGCACAGTCGAGAGTACGCAGTAGGTAGCTAAGGTCGGCCATTGACGCTTGGTGGCCCTAATTGTAGCTTCACGTCGTGTTGGCCGCGGCTCGGCGAAGGAAACCTGAAAAACCGCGTCTTGCATCTTGGCGTGCTTAGAGAGTGGCAACCGTACACGGCAGATGTGGTTGGCATCGCTTTGCCAAGCCTGTGACGGCCACCGTGCCGCCCGGTGCCGGCGGCGCCGAGAAACGCCGTAGACGCCGCTCCTATCGGTCGCCGCTACGACTTCGCGCATGCGCAGAAAACTCGCGCAAAAGGCGGATTGTGTCCACTGCTCACGGCGGGCTTTTCCCTCGCCATGGCCGGACTGAATGCAGCGGCGCGCGCTCCCTCGCTCGCTTTTTTTTTCTTTTTTTTTTTCATACACGCGAAGTACCACGCCCCACCTCTCGCCAAACGCAGAGGAGGAAGGGGAATTTGTCTTGCGGAGGCTAGATGACCGGGCAGGAGAGTGAAAAACCCTTGCGAGGGAACGGGAGGAGAGAAACATGACAGAATCGAGTGATTGCTGTGGCTGTAACTGCATTATTAATTACTCTTTTCAAAAACATTTTGCAATCTTGCGTTCTGGGGACGAAGTCTTGCAGTCACCGGGGAAGAAAATATTTTCGACCGGAGCGTGAACAGTGGGCCTTTAAAGGTACTACTGACCAGTGCCCTGGAATTTTTCAGCATAGGCATAGGATCAAAAAGGATATGCACAAGGGGAACAGAAATGTGCTGGTCATTGATGTGAACTCCAAACTAGTGGTGTTGCACGTCAAAGTGATATACTCAATGTTTCAATCTATCACGTTAAAATAGCGTGATTTAGTTCAGGAACGTGCTGCGGTGGTGTAGCGGTAGAACATCCGCCTCGCACGCAAGAGGACCGGGGTTCAAATCACGATGCCTTGCAATTTTCCACCGGATTAAAAAAAAAAATCCGCGTGTCAATGGAATGGCATAAAAAGGTTTGGGGTGCGACCTGATGCCGGTGAACACCTCCGGCAACGCACTTCCTCACCAGAACAGGACTTGGCCACCCTGGTGCAGTAATTGGCCGCAACCTCTCATGATAAGCTCCATAAAACCCCAGCCCTCAGTCACCAGCGGCTGCGGAACAACTGACCACGGCGGTGGTCAGACCTGTGACGCAGCAGGGGGTGCTAAGAATTCCTGGCTCCGCTGGACAGGCCGCCATTGGAAACTAACCCTGGCAACGTTTAACGCTAGAACCCTAGCTAGTGAAGCTAGTTTAGCAGTGCTGTTAGAGGAAATAGAGGGTATGAAATGGGATGTGATAGAGCTTAGTGAGGTTAGGAGGCCGAATGAGGCATATACAGTCGCCGACCGTTTTTTCGGACTTGACGGGACCCGAAAAATGGTCCGAATAATCGAACAGTCCGAAAAATCCGTGAAGCACAAAAAATCACTTTATTCAGAGAAAATCGGCTTAAAAAAGTCGCCGATTTTATCTTGCGGCAAATTTCTTTTGCTGGCGACGATTTGCGCTTGTATTTGCGCCAAAGTTGTCGTTTCGCTGTACACGCTAGACAGCAAGTTCACAGCGTTCGTAATTTGTGCAAGCGATGGCTGTGGTAGGCCGCCCGAGTCGTCGTCGCAGTCCGACTCGTCTTCAGGTTGAAGAACCTGGCGTACAAGTTCGTCGTCCGTGAGGTCCGCACACATATCGAGGCCGTCGTCCACTTCAACAAACTCGCGGAACGTGGAGCCCGTTGGAATGTCCATTCCGTTCCCGCGAAGGTCAACGATGAGGTCTTCGCCACTGTCTGCAGTCAAATCCTCAGAATCGTTGCAGTCTTCTACGTCATCGACTTCATCGGCGGAGAATCCAGCGTGCCTGAAGCAATTAGCAATTGTTTCCGCTCTCACTGCCTTCCACGCGTCAGCCAGCATGCTAACCGCCGCAAAAAGATCCGTGGCGTACTTTTTCCCGTTGTCAAAACAAAGAACTGTGCGCTGCAGAAGACGGGTCCGATAATGCACCTTAAGGTTTTTGATCACCCCCTGGTCCATTGGTTGGAGCACGCTGGTGGTGTTTGGTGGCAGGTATTCGAGCCGAATGGCTTTCAACGTGTCGCCCGACACTGGAAGGTTTTTCGCTAAAGCAGCTTTAAGCCAGAGTAGCAAGGCCTTCTCCAATTCGGGGTGGTCGCCTTTCCTGTCGTTCTTCTGGCTGCTGCTGTGGGACGCCTCAAAGGCGGAAAAAATCTTCTCCTTATTTTTCACGTAATCCGAAATAGTTTGCTTCGACAGTGCGAACTCCTTGGCCACGTCAGCTTGCGTTCGCCCACTCAGCACTAGCTTTATGATCGCTGCCTTTTTCTCAAGGGTCATGGTGGAATAGCTCCCACGCTTCTTTGACGGACCCGGCAGCACCGGCGGGGCCATGTCCACAGCCCGAGTGCGCACCACACCGCTCGTCAAACACGCAAAAATGAGGCACTTTTCGTTCAGAGCGGTGGAACCGCCGGACGCAATCACAAAACGGCCAAAGGATTGACGGCGCGCCACTCGGTTGACGCGGTCGGAGAAACTCGTGTGACAACACGGCGGACGTATGAGACAAAGCACAAAGAGATAGCTGCCCGCGTCAGCGTTGGCGACAAAAGCATAGAGAAAGAGATTGGTAAAGAGCGGACACTCCCATAGGGCCCAGCGGCCCATTTGACTGTAGTGCACCAAGCGGCCGGCGGCAACTACATCCGGTCTTGCTGAAGGGCGCGCGATTTGAATGCTAGCCATGCGCTGCGCCCTTCCCTGCCCTTTTGGCACATTATTTTGGTTTTAAATGGTCTGCTAGTGTTTCTATTTATTTTCAGCATGCATAACAACAGGAAAAATTCCCAGTTCTCTAAACTGCCCATCAACGCAGCTGCGCCACAGCCTTTGCAAAACAGTAGTGCAGAAACGACGCCAAGTGCTTCGTGAAATGAATTTATTTTGCTGCATATAAAACACGAGATGCAACAGATGTAGACGGATGCATTGACAATACTTGACACACATTAAGCGATGTGCACAATACAGAAAAATAAAAATACACAAGGTGAGAAACAGTACTTAGGTAGAGACAAAAAATAGCATAACTGATTTCCGAATTATTGCAAATGATATGTAACAAAACAGGCATTATACATAAACTACACAGTCCCAGTCGCGGCTACCTCAGCAAGGGTAACTTGTATTGTCCAGGGCAGAGAGGAGTACTGACGCTTGAGGAAAGGCCACACCATTTCCTCGTCGCATCTGCCGTGCTTCGGCTACAGTCCGTGGGTCCATGCAGTGCTGTTGGAAAAGGAATGAATATGATGCAGAAGGTTGCAATGAAATGTAAGGCCACTGCACCGCGCACACATCTGTGCATGTGGGTGGGTACTGAAAACTTGGTGAGCAGCAGTTATGGTCCAGAACAGAAAAGCTGTCATTAGTAAAATTGATACAAAAGCTACTCTTGCAACGTAGAGGTCAGGAAATGCAGGCTAACCGAACCTATCTGAAAATACATTTCTACAGAGTGTGAAATAACAGCCACTAAACTATCAATATTCTTCAAGAGCACTGAACAGCTGAAGCAATGAAGCTTGCCGCATAATAAAACATTTTTCACTTTAACGTTGTCCTGTTAAATGTAACGCGACACCACGCAAAACTAGCCGTTCGCAAAACCGCGGCCTGGCCTCACCGCGGCCGGCGAGCACGCCATGTTGGCTTGCCTTTCATACACGAGTTTGTGAAGCGCAGACCACCGCGATGATCTAAACTGCCCGAAATGCCTCGCAGTTTTACAAGAATGCAACATTTCTCACCTTGCGGTTGCCCTGTTAAACGCGACACCACGCAAAACTAGCCGTTCGCAAATCCTCGCGCCATGCCACATGTCATCGCGGCCGGCGAGCCATATTGGCGAGCGCCTTGTCATGCCTGTTGGCTGCCCTTCATGTGCGACTTTGTGAAGCGCAGACCGCCGTACTGAGCTAAACTGCCTGAAATACTGCGTAGTTTGACAAGAAAGTCAAGAATGAAACGTTTCTCACTTTACCGTTGCTCTGCTAAACGCGACACTTAGCAAAACTAGCCGTTCGGCAAACTGCGTCACCATGGCCGCACCGGCCGGCGAACACGCCATTTTGGCGCAACGGCGTGCCTTGATGCCTTCACATGCCACTTTGTCAAGCGTTACGAGCTAAACTGTTCGAAATGAAGCTGTTTCCCGAGAACAAAACATATTACACCTCGCCGTGGTTGGGAACCGCCAGAGTTACGGCGTAACGAACTGCGCCTGAACAGCTGGCGCGCCTGTTCACGAGCTGCGAAACTTATTGGCACCGGCCGGCATGGTCAGCGTAAACTGCTTGAAATGCAGCGTAGTTAAGCAAAAAACATTGCTCACCTCGCCGTCGTTTCAAACCGCTGTCGTTCCGCGCAGCAGCCCACGAGAGGTCTGTGCCGCACAAGCGCGGCGAGGCACGAGCACACAGCTTCCTTCGACAACTTCTTGTCGTCTGCTAGTGCTCCGGCGGGCTACCGCTGCAACGAGTGCCGTCGCGCGCGCGTCCGCGCATGCGCACGTTGGTGCCGCCATCCATCAATCGGCGGCAGCGCAAAAAGTCGCGCGTCACTTCCTGGGGCCAGTTTTCGCCGAGTGACCGCTCTTTACCAATCTCTTTCTCTATGACAAAAGCAGGTTGACGGCGATGACAATCCGACTGCCACCTCGAAGTGACAGAGATTGCAGGGGCCTCTCCTGGCAAAAATGGGGCACCGAAACCATGTCAAGCCAATCCAACTGCAGAGCCAATCCACCTCAATCCAAGATGGCGCTTGTTGCGCCGGCAAAAAGCCGAAAAGATGGCAGATTTTGGCCTGCAGGGGACTGAAATTAGTCCGAAAAATCGAACTTTCGGACTTTTAAAGTCCGAAATATCCGTCGCGAATATGTATGCGCTTCTATGGGGTGACTGACGGTGCCTCACTGAAGTCCGAAATATCCTACAAGTCCGAATTATTGGAGTCCGAATTACCCGTCGGCTACTGTACTGTACTAAAGGATGGGCATGTACTGTGTTATCGAGGTTTACCGGAAAGGCGACAACTAGGAGTAGGTTTCCTTGTCAATAAGTATATAGCGGGTAATATAGATGAATTCTGTAGTATTAATGAGAAGGTGGCAGGCATCGTGATTAGGCTTAATAAGTGGTATAAACTGAAGGTTGTACAGGCCTACGCACCTACATATAGTTATGATGACCAGACAGTTGAAAGCTTCTACGAAGGCGTAGAATCAGCAATGCGAAAAGTAAAAACGCAGTATACTGTGCTAATGGGCGACTTCAATGCCAAGGTAGGGAAAAAGCAGGCAGGAGACCAGCCAGTAGGCGACTATGACATTGGTTCTAGGAATAGCTGGGGGGAGCTACTAGTTGAGTTTGCAGAGTGCAATAACTTCAGAATCATGAATACCTTCTTCAGCAAATGGAAGAACCGGAAATGGACATGGAAAAGTCCTAACAGGGAGACTAAAAATGAAACTGACTTCATATTTTGTTCGACACCCACCATTATGCAAGATGTAGAGGTAATAGGGAAAGTGCGATGCAATGACCACAGGATGGTGAGGTCTCGAATTAGCCTAAACCTGAAGAAGGAATGCAACAGATTAGTAAGAAAGAAACCCATCAACGAATTAGCGGTGAGGGGGAGGGCAGACGAGTTCAGGATCTCGCTACAGAATAGATATTCAGCTCTAACCGAGGATGGCGACATTACCCTAGAAGCAATGAACAATAATTTCAGAGATATCATTACTGAGTGCACTGTAGAAGTAGGCGGTAAGATAGTTAGAGAGGACACCGGTAAGCTGTCTAAGGAGACGAAAGATTTAAGAAACGCCAGAGTATGAAAGCTTCCAATCCAATAAGTACTTTCTTCTGGGCGAGTTGGTTCATATTAGCAAAAGGTAAAATGACTTGCGCAAAAAGTAGATGAAGAAAGAGACGTGACAACAAGACGTCTTTTTCACGTCTCTTTCTTCATCTACTTCTTGCGCAAGTCTTTTACCTTTTGCTTCCAATCCAACGGGCCAGATAGAATTGGCCGAGATATCAAAGCTAATCAATAAGCGCAAGGTGGCTGATATAAGGAAGTATAACATGGAGAAAATTGAGCATGCTGTAAAGAACAGGGGAAGCCTTGAAGCAGTAAAGAAGAAATTGGGCATAGGCAAAAACCAGATGTATGCGATAAGGGACAAGGCGGGCAACGTCATCATGAAATGGACAAGATAGTCAAAGTAGCCGAGGAGTTCTATACAGATCTCTACAGTAGCTAAAGTAGTCAGGACCGTAATGAAATTGGCGGTAAGGAAAACAGTCAGACGTTCCACCAGTGACGAAGGACGAGGTCAAGAAAGCATTCGAAATTATGAAAAGGGGGAAATCAGCTGGAGATGATCAGATAACTACAGATTTTTTAAAGGACGGGGGGGATATCGTGCTAGAAAAACTGGCCATCCTGTATACGCAGTGCCTGGTGTCATCATCGGTACCGGAACATAGAAGAATGCAAACATTATCCCCATTCATAAGAAAGGGGACTCTAAGGACCTTAACAATTACAGACCAATCATCTTACTGTCTGTTACGTATAAGGTATTTACTAAGGTAATCGCTAGTAAAATCAGGACAACCTTAGACTGCAACCAAGAAAAGGATCAAGCAGGTTTTTGGAAACGGTACTCTACTATCGATCATATCCATACCATCAACCAAGTGATCGAAAAATGCTCGGAATATGACCAGCCCTTATACATAGCATTCATTGATTACGACAAAGCATTTGACTCAGTTGAAACCTTGGCGGTTGATGCAGGCATTGTGAAATCAAGGGGTAGACGAGCCATACGTGAAAGTGCTGGAAGATATATATAGGGGCTGCACAGCAACTGTAGTTATGCATAAAGAAAGTAACAAAATTCCCATAAAGAAAGGTGTTAGGCAAGGAGACACGATCTCTCCAGTACTATTCACAGCTTGTTTAGAGGAAGTATTCAGAGACTTGGAACGGGAGCAGTTAGGGATAAGGGTAGATGGAGAATACCTTAGTAATCTGCGATTTGTTGATGACATTGCCTTGCTAAGTAACTCGGGGGATGAACTGCAAATAATGACTGATGACCTAGACAGGAAAAGTAGAAAAGTAGGCTTAAAAATCAATGTGCAGAAGACTAAGGTAATGTTCAACAGCCTCGGGAAGGAACAGTAGTTTACGTTAGGTAGCGAAGCACTGGAAGTAGTAGGCGAATATGTCTACTTAGAACAGGTAGTAACCGCAAATCCGGACCATGAAAAGGAAATAACAAGAAGAATAAGATTGGGATGGAGCGCATTTGGCAAGCACTCCCAGATTATGACTAGCAGCCTACCGGTATCGCTCAAGAGTAAAGTGTACAACAGTTGCATCTTCCCTGTACTCACCTATGGGGCTGAAACGTGGAGGCTCACCAAAACGGTTCTACTTACGTTGAGGACAACCCAGAGGGCTATGGAACGAAAAATGGTAGGGGTAACAGTAAGAGATAGGAAGCGTGCAGAGTGGGTTAGAGAAATAACTCAAGTTAACGACATTCTAGTGGAAATTAAGAAGAAATAGGCATGGGCAGGACATGTGCAAAGATAGGATAACCGATGGTCGCTGAGGGCAACAAACTTGATTCCAAGGGAAGGAAAGCGTAGCAGGGGGCGGCAGAAAGTTAGGTGGGGTGATGAGGTTAAGAAGTTCGCAGGGGTCAAGTAGATGCAGCTAGCATAGATTCGGGTTAATTGAAGAAATATGGGAGAGGCCTTCGCCCTGCAGTGGGTAAAGTCAGGCTGATGATGATGATGATGAGTTCAGCTATGACATGCAGAAGCAAGCGTTTGGTTTGCTGCTGGTCTTTTCCAAATTGTTCGGCAGGTCAGTTGTGTTATTTTAAATATCTGTACATGTTTTGGCTGTTTGTCTTGTCTTGTTAGAAATGCAGGTGTAGTCAGCAAAAAGCATTGAAAGTTGAATAGATTGGAATCAAACTGAGTATTTTTGTATGTCAGATTCAAAAGCTTGCAATTATTAAAAGCCCTTGACCTTAGAAATGTGCTCCAAAACAGGATGAATGCTTCAAACTCTCATTTTGTTGCTCCAAAGCTGCTCCAAATTGGCTTTATTACTGCTTCCTGAGCTGCTCCAAAATGCTGAGTTCTGCTTTCTGGAAAGTCACGATACGGGCATTACTGAAATAACTGCTGCTAGCTAATTATGTGCTAAGTGTGTCGGTGCACCTCAGGGAAGCCCTGACTTTTCTAGCACTGTGCATCAGGGCCTTGCAGTGTTGTCACATTCATAACAGTATTAAGTGCTGATTATTACTCAATTTATGTGAATACCCATAAGCTTCAGGATGTACTGTTTTTATGCACACTTTTTGTCTGAAACAACGATGTGTGCTTCCTCCACAAGTAAAACCTCGATAATTCAATCTTGTTTACTTTGAAATTCAGGATTGTTTGCGGACTTTCTGCAATCACATATTCTATGATCAAAATTTAACCAGATAATTTGATGCGGCAGGTGGCACTTGCCCTTTGGTTACTATGTATAACCAGCCGATTTTGCCATATAATCAGGAAAACCCAAGTTCGGCCAACATCGTAGCATTATAACAGGCACGAAGGCCTGCATTGACCATGTAGTATGATAGTGGACTCCTCGTCTTATGCTTTACATACCATTGAGCAGATAGTGGCGACACTCTGACTCTGTGCATAGCATGGTGGCATCACGCTGTACAAAGCGACCCTCATTCAGTGATGTTGGATGCACTCATGCAGCGGTGATCTAGATGCACACCATAGTTCTTAATTTCTACTCACCGTATGCTGTGCTGAATTTATTGATACAAAATATGTTGAGTGATGCCTGAATACTGACTGGATTAACCTCACGCATTCTCTCTTCTCATTGATTCTTTTAAACTGAGAGCTATACCTCTGCACATGCATTTTAGCCATGTCGGGCCACTAATCTGATGTATCTAACCCTGGCCATCACTCTTAGGTGCACCAAGGATGTCAGAGTAGAAAAGCACCAACGGACAATGAAAAAAACATGTCAGTTAATGAGTTGCCGATACTTCAAGGAAGGTACGCGACTAGTATGTTCTGTGGACGTCAAAATTCACATGACCAAATGTCGGGCTACCAGCACCAAAGGATGACCACAATGAGTGCAAATGAGCTCTTACTGTGGAAAAAAATCTTTCTTTTAATGTCGACCGCAGCTTTGCTGAGTACTGCATGCAGTTGAAAACTTTGCATTGTCCCCTTTATTTTTCTTGTTTTCCTTTGATTTCACATAATTTGAAAACCATGCTAATTCAAATATTTACATGGTCCAGCTTTTAATTAACAGGATTTTGATGTATGTTTAATTCATTATTTTTAGTTAGTCAAATGTTAGAGATCATTGTGATTTGGTAGGTGTAAAAAGCATGTAGCTAACTGTGTAAACACTAGATTTGCTAAATTAGACATGCTTCTATATAGTCTCAGGTAGCTTTAGACAAATACTGACTTGCCTAAATAATTTGTTTATAGATGACTGAAACAAGCCTTAGCTATACAGCTGTATTTTTTAATAGACATATGTATGATATCTTTCGCACCTGGCCAGGGCGGCTGTGTTTCGGTGAAGGCGAAACGCAAGGTACCCATGTATGGTGCAATGTTAAAGCACATTAAAGGGCTCCAGCTGACCAAACTTATTCAGAGCCCACTCTATGGTGTTCCTCATAGCTGAGCCACATTGGGTTGTTAAACCTCATAAACCATAACCCAACCTTTTGTATTGGTCAATATTTCCTCTCGGAACATTTCACCACTGAAGCCTTTGTCTACATTCCTTCCTACGTTCTGTGTTATCACTTGCATGTGATAATAAAATATGCACCATGGTACATTTTATCCATGTTTTGTTTTATGCGGCTCACTCAAGTGCATGGTGCAACTTTTTGTTTGAAGTTTGCTATCTCAGCTGCAGCACAGCCTCGCTGCCATGATCTCATTATCTGTTGTATTTTCTGATCTCTGTTGTATTTTCTGTTGTAAGATGCATACTTTTTGAGCTGGTAACAATAATACATCATTGGGTCACAAGGTAGAGCAACAATAAACTTGTATTCAAGAACATGCATCTCGTAAACTTTTGATTACAATAATACTTTCAGTTTACAGTGAGTGGCTAATGACAAATGCAGGCATTGCTTATAAGGCTGTGCAGTATACTTGGCAGAGGTCTAGTGTAGTGTTATGAGTTTGCTGCTGATGTACAATGACAGCTTGTGGTGGGGCACTCAGTTTGTAACATTCTTTGTAATGTGTTATGATTGGATTTCGTTTATTGATGTCATCAGGAGTTTGATGTTTAATGGTACACATTTCTACGGCAAGGTTTTTCAGGTGTTCAAATTCAGTATTTCATTGTTCCATGACAATCATCTAAGTTTCTATTGCATTATATGCAGATATGTGTTGCAATAGTATAGTATAACCAATTTTTTCTATTATGCATTTTTGGCGGGAGCAGTGAACTTGGAAACAGCAAACTGGAAAAAACATCAAATATAAGTGCTACATTGAATTAACAGTATATGAGCATGTACAGGTATTAATAATCTTACCCATCAAGGCAGAGTCAATATGTTCTTTGTGTGGTATTCCATCTTGCAGCTTAGCCACTTCAAGGTCCCGAAGTATTTTGTTTATGAAGCAGATTACCCAAAGACAGCCATTGGAAAAGCACAGAAGAACAAGATGCGTGAGATAGCAGCTGAGAAGTTGGGCTTGTGAGAACAGCGTCAAGCACTATGATGACAAAATTTACCATTTTGAGCACCATATGACTTCTGTAGCTTGTTAATCATTGCAGGCTTCTTGTCACCCTGAGGGCGCAATGAGTGGAACCTTCTTTTGTCACACTGATGTGCACAAACATCAGCAGGATACATTCATGTACCTCAATGGGAGGACCACATCGCACAAGCAGAAACGTCATGCTATGCTGTGAAACTATATGCTTAGCAAGAAAAGCTTTTGCTAATGTGAAAAACTTCTTGCATCATGTCGCATAACAGAAAATATCATCGTGTATGCATGTTTACTGATCTATGTTCTTGGCCCCGTTTGAGAACGGGCAGGCTATTCTGAGGAAAAGCATTTATTACAGCTGGAATGGAGACATGAATTCTCTGTAAAACATGTGCTGCTTTTCAGGAACATATTGAAGAGCTTACTGAAAATGACATGGATGTAAATTATAAATTCTCTACACAACCATTAATGGCACCAGTTATAATATGAGCTCGTCACCAGCAATACTTGCATTTATGATGTGCCTGACATTTGATGTAAAAAGTGAAGCTGTGTATATTATTTTTCCACTGAATAAATAAAAGTTGAATTTGTTAAACCCTCTTGCAGTGAAGGAATGCCAATTGCCTTTCAAGCCTTCCTATTCTTATTTTATATATAAAAATGTTGGGGTGAAACAATTCTTTCATCAATATATCTAGCATGTGCATATGTTTGCTTTGTAGGATGTTTTAATGAATGAATTAATTTCTGTAAATAATGTTCTGTGCGAGTGTAGACACATAATTTTTTGGTTCGCGTTTTATTCTTTGTAATGATGCCTAAGGCATTAATTACTGTACACAAATCACTACGTCATATTTGTCTACAACTGCGTAGTAATTTATAATCGAATTTCTTTTCTCATCTGTTTCGGTTTCTGTTTCAATGGCCAACCGATGGCTGTGACGTCACAGTCAAGTCTAAGTGACGTGAGGGATGAAAATACAACGATATAATTATTGAAGTGTTATTTGAATTCTCTACAGTGATAAAGTCAGCATGCCTCAAGAATAGGAATCACTCCAACTGAAGAATCAACGATTATATCGCTGTTTTTTCATGATTGTGACATCACAGCCGTTTCTTGGCTGCTGAAACTGAAATTGGTGAGAAAAGAAAATGCAATCACAAATAATTTAGCAGTTGTAGGTAAAAACTGCGTGCGGATCGATACGCAAGAATGACTTGCGCATCATTAACAAGAAAAAAAATGCCACCAAAGTTTGGTGTCTATAGTCCACCTAAGCAGCAATGAAAGGCATACCTATTTTTGGATTCTGTTATATTGTCATGGTCGACACTGGTAGGGGCAGCCACACTGCAGTCACCTCACCTTTTTATGAGTAGGATTTCACTGAACATATGATTATGCACTTTTTCTGGGTGCATGGTGTATTTCATCAGTTGTTACAATGTAGTAGCTGTCTCTGCGCAGATCACAGTTACTGCTGTTAGATGTTAAAGTAAATATGAATGTCAAATTGCTGTGCACAAAATACAGAGGATTAGCTATCTGCGGTGGGAGTGCCATAAAATGAATTTATGGGCTGTATTCTTTGCTGCACTATACATTCTACATCTCATGCCACGTCTAGAGTTGCATAACATATCTCCACGTTGCTAGGTAGCAGAACATCCCTGCATTCCATGTAGCACATGTTCTGCCATCTCTTCACCACATACAATGAGCACCAAAGGAAGCCAGGCATTCTGTCACTAGCTAATAAAAAGCAGCAACAAAAAAGTAGCAGGTGATGGAGGCCGTTCAAGACTCCATTGCAGCTACCACCATCTGAGCTCCTATAGATCTTTTCACGACCCTGGGAGAAACCGGTTTGACTGGGCTGTGAAGCAGGTGTGAGGGGAGAATCCGCAGCTTTTTCCTGTGCTATGAGCACAGCCCATTCTCCAATATGGCAGCGCCCTTTGGGCAATTTTGAAAAGGTCTATAGATTGCACTATGCCTTTCCTACAGTTTATTTCATCCTTACATCTACTCTTCTCAACGAAATAGATTGCCAATATCTTTTTTTCTTCCTTTGAACCTGCTGCAAAAAAGCTCCCGGAGTTGTTATGGGCTAAGCCAGTTAGCGGCTAGTGGGCGCCTGTGGCAGAAGTTATCGATCTTGGAAAACTTGCTTATTTATGCGACCACATATATATATTATATATATATATATATATAAAATGTAGTGTGGTAATCTTCGTCGTCATAACCACTGACATGCATCGCGTGCTGGCGCACTCGAAGACGAAGAAGTTGGTCGCTGTCCCCAGCTCGCGCCATCGGACGGTGGCGGTGAGTCCTTACAGGAGCCGCAGCAGTGACGTCATGCCATTTTCACGTGACCATGTGACGTCACGCCAGACTGAGAGACGGGGCCCTAGCTCACACCATCGGATGGTGGCGGCGAGTCCATACACGGCACTGTGTCGCAGCCGAGAGAGCGCGCTCACTCTTTGTGACGTCACGCTAGGAGGATAAATGGGGCTGTGGCTCGGCTCCTCGCAGTAGTCGGGGCACAGCCTTACAGTATGTTGGATGATACATATAAGGCGAGGCTAAAACGATCTGCTGCAGCCAAGCGGCGGCGCCGTGCTGAAGAAACAGAAGAACCGCCTGGCTACGCTTAGCTCAACTAGGCGTAGCTTCAATGTTTAGCTGAACTGGTTGGTCTACGTATAAGCAGGACCAATTGCTTTCGCAATTCCCCGGGCTTAACCAAGCTGAGCCACAGCAAACTTTTTTATTAATTACCTATCACCATCAATTGTTTTATTTGTAATATCCATCCTCACATGTCCGCTATTTGCGAACAATACAATTAGCGCACAGATCCATACATTTTCGTTAAAGTAGCTAGCCTAGAAAGGCTTTCGTCTTAAAAATCTCTGGACTCATGCAGGTTGCTGCAGCCGAAGACGCTGTAGTCCAGCATTCTGCCGCTACATACTTTTTACATATATAAAAAAAAAATGAGTAACAAAACCCAGACGCGAAATACAGCAATCTCTGCACACGCACTACTGTGAAAGGTGCCCACGCTGTCACTGTTTGGAAGTTTGATGGCGAAAGCGGGCCACGCCGTACCACGTGACCTCAGTGCTTATAGTCTGGCTCCGCCAGAAGGGGTCCGTAGTGATCAGAGCACAGGTGGAAAAGTAAATAAAGAGGGGAAGAGAAGAAGCGTGGCATGGTTCTGCACTCGTTTTATGCAAAAAGGAGAAATCATTATTTTTCTCCCTCTCAGGTTTTAGAAAACATGGCAATAGTTCTGATAAGGACTTTCTACGAAACTGTCGAAACGATAGAGAAGAAATGTTCCGATTACCACTGAAAAGAATAAAAAATTGTTGCCTGTTTCGTATTCGTGCAGTCATACATTCAAGTGCGGGAAGTCTCAAACCCCCCTTAAATATTGGTGAGGGGTCTCAGACCCCCCTGACTTTAGGCCCTGCGTGACTCATGGTGATCAATCGGCGCAGCGGCGCGGGAAAAAGAATCACGGTACCACGGTAGGGTGCCTAACCACGGTACTCTGAAAATTATTGAGTGACTCTAGATGACGGCGATAGATGGTGCCACATGGTTGGTTGGTTGGTTGGGGTCTTTGGGTTATTCTCGGGGGGGGGGGGGGGGGGATACCGGACACGGGTTATGCCGGCCTTAATTCGCGGCGGCACTCTTGGTGTCCGGGGGGAAGGGGAGATGGGATGTTGGGAGGGGAGGGGACCACATGCTGGAAATCAGCAAAACCCCTCTAAGGAAAGTAGCGCCAACCACTTCCCTTCTCCGTTCCACTCTCCCTCGCGACGCGGCCTCGACGGTGGTGCCGTCTATCACGGACCTCCCGGAGGAGACGACGGCTGACGAGCTACCGGAGGGAAAACACGGAAAACTTTGTTGAAGCTCTGCGCCGATGTTTTTGAAGCGACATTTTATTCCTCTGGCCTTAATGAGGCCTTATAAGAATTGCACATGAAAACTTGTGAAAAAGACCATCATTTAAGGCATAAAGCGTCCGCAAATTCAAAGTGCGCGTTGTTGAAACACGACGCATGCCCGCGGTATGCTTTAACATGCGCGTAACGTTGCAAAATTATCAATTTCAAGTTTTGACTGCATGGCAATAGGTAAATGTGGTTGGGAAGGCTTATTTGCGTACCTGTTGTACAAGCAGAATTTTGCTCGCCCGGCGCGTGAAAGGTTAACTTTCCTGGGTAAGCAATGCCTACACCAGCTGGGCCGCATGCTGCTCTGTGACTTTTACAGATGTGAATTTGATGCACGAGTTCTGGCGACCATGAGCAATGTTTTCACTCGTGGACGGTATCGATAATGAGAACAATACACAGGCTGTTCTCGCAGAGCAAGATATTGCTTAATTATTTACATTGCAAGTGATTAGAATTTGATAACAAGGACGATCATGTGGAAAAAAAAACTGGACAGAAGTAAAAAAATTATCTCCCCATTAGCACCAGTAATGCTTTGTTGAAGTGCTAATTCTATATCTGTGCACCGCGTGCACTTGCATTCTTTCCCAATGTAAATTTTCAGCGTCCCCATATTTAAAACACCATTTTTTAAATGACAGAGACAAAGAATTGCTTTAATGAAAGGAAAAATCACGCGCTCGATATATATCGCGCTAACCACCACGGCACCTGGCGTAGTGTGTGTTTGAAACATTGTCGTCTGAAACGTACGATGACTCAAAACAAGTAGCAGTGTATGTGAAAAACTGATGATAGGCTTGCGATAAAAAATAAACCGAAGCTAACTAACAGATGTATCATTATCTATTGTTTGTAAAAAAGACAAATGAGAAAGATGAAAAATTGCAGGAAGTGAGTTAATAAAAGATTATTTTTAATAGCAGATTAGAATAGACGCTCAAAATTTCATAAGGGGCAGATTGATTTGCCCATGCAAGCAGTAAACGTGATTGCCAAAATAGCTACCTGAACTGCAAAGGACCCAGGAAATGAAAACAGAATTAAACAAAAAAAATGAATATTGCATTGAGAAAACGACATACATGACTGCTGTGCGCGCAGCTTCCACAGCGACTCCATCCGCACATCATAATAAAAAACGATAAATCCGCTGTGGCAAGCTATCACAGTGAGAGAATTCATCTCATGATACAAAACAACATAAGCGCATATGGCGTATATACGAAACCCATTTGCTTAATCAGGCGCATTCTAAAGTAACCTGTTTGTAAAAAAAAAATGAAAGTGAAAGGAAAGCTGCAGAAGCTTTAGATTACAGCAAAGCTATTAATTCATACAAGGATCTGTGGTAGTTAACACCATTTCTCTGTTATGATATACCCACACACAAAACGTGCGAGCAGCCGCTCATCCCTCCGATTCAAAGTCGCGCCACGAAGTAGTGCGACGGAACGAAATGCAATATGCCCACGTACTATATACGACCAAAGTGCCCGTGAAATACCCCTGGTGACCTAAATAATCTGGAGCCGTTCACTACAGCCTCCCTCATAGCTTAAGTTGCTTCGAGACCACAAACCAAATTAATACGTGTGAGCGTACACGGAAGCTAATCGAGTGTATTCATAAACCGAGTCTTGCAATCGTGTCGATAACGGAGCTGAAATCGGCCTGAATAAAGTCGCTTTTATGTCACAGCTCTCATTAGAGAAAGGTAAAATCAAATGCGCTAAAACCCGAGCACAGCATAGGCATATGCATATGCAAACGCTTTTTTAAGGAGGCAGGAGTCAAGGTTAAAAAAAAATACTAATGAACCATGGCACTTACTGCACAAAGTCGTGCATTTTTTTTTTCAATTTCCTTGAAGTCAGCCCGCCCGATTCTGTACAGTCACTTTTTTTTTTGCGTGCACTGGACGGATGGGAAACAAAAAAGAGCTTTTGCCTTCGCCTTGTCGGTTGCGGCAAACGAAGGCGCAGCAGCACGACATCGCGATGAAGCTTTCACGTGCAGCAGTTTCGTAGCTCTGGTACATACAAAAAAGCAACGCGCGATTACACCTGTCACGCACTGGCCAATGGGAGAGCGGAGGAGGCTGGGGAGGCAGGAAGCGACGAGGAGGAAACTCCGGGGAGAGCGCGGTGGCGGAAAGATCTAATAGATTTAGCTTTCCGAGATCCGCGATCCTCTACCGTGATCCGCCAGCGCGCGTTCCACTGCGCATGCCCAGATCCCCTTGACGCCGATAGATGGCGCCACTACTTGATGTTGGCACATAGACCTGCCGCGTCGGGACAAATCAGAGGGTCATGGTGGCGGATCACGGTAAGCTAAATCTCTTTGATAATAATAGAGAGATTTATCTTACCGTGATCCGCGATCCGCCCCCGTGACCTGCTACCCTGCGTGGGAGGGGCGCACAAGCTGATTGGTCCCGACGCGGCAAGTCAATGTGCCGACATCCAGTATGTGGCGCCATCTATCGGCGTCAAGGGATCTGGGCATGCGCAGTGGAACGCGCGGTGGCGGATCACGGTAAGCTAAAACTCTAATGGCAGTACTTTTCGAAGGATACAGGGGCTTTAGAAGTCGGCAGAGTTGCTATATGAAGTCGACACGACCTGCCGCGTCGGGACCAATCAGCGCGCAGTCATCGGCTGCGCACATAGCGGGTGCTACCGCTACCGCGCGAGCGTCAGCACGCATGCGCAGATCACCCCAAAAGTGACAGATGGCGCCACGTCCCTGTCAAATTTCAGTGGACTCCGCACGCAGGAACCAATCAGCACGTGCTATGCTGACGGCGCGCGGTAGCGGTAGACGGCCGCGGTAAGCGGCAGCGGTAAACAAGTCTCTACTGTGACGGATCGCGGCGGCCGCGGTAATTTTCGTGGTCGCGCTACGCGCGGTGTTCTAATTGTAAAACTTCTCTAAGCGTGTAGCAGACTTTGCAGGTTACTTTTTGTTCATTGTTTATAAGGCGCAAGCTGCCCATCTGACGTGTAATCTGAAGACATTGTTTTGGTTATAGTGCGATACCGCTTATAATGCGAATTTTAGCGGCCCTCGGGACCTATGTTAAAAGCGGTTTACTCCATACCACGGGCACTCAATCTAGGTCGAGCGACCATGATCGTGACTTAACGCGTATGTGCGTTTTACGCTTCCTGAGGTCCCCATGTGCGCGCTGCTTTTGGCGCTATAGCGATCAAACCATGCAGGCTGATTTTAACAGACACACTAGTCGATCCCGGATATACTACACTCCAAGAGGATCGTGAATATTTTGATATATCGATTACTCGATATATAAATTATTCTAACAAATGAGTTTCTTCGTAAACCAGAAGCGTGCATACTGCTCACCGACGCTAGTGATATGCGCTTTCTGCTGTGATACGCGCCCCGCTCGCATACTGGCAGCCCATTTCCCCCCCATGCACCCGCCGCGGTGATTTAGTGGCTTTGGCGTCGGCCGCTGATCCCAAGGTCGCCGGATCGTATCCTGGTCGCGGGAGAATCCATTTAGGTGGAAATGAAGTGCAAAACTGCTTGTGTCGTGCATTGTCAGCGCGTTTAGTTACACCGTACATGTGGTCCAACGTTGCTAAAACAAACTCAGTTTCATAGCTCCCCATACCGCCCTGTACCTCACTGTACATGGCTGCAGTATAATTATAACGACATTACGACAGCTTTGGCTTCGAGGCGACGTATTACCTAGGAAAACGAGTTTGTGTTATGTGAAATTCACTTGTTAATGCCGTGAAACAAGTGTGAGCGCCGTCGTCTTTCTCACAAGCACTGTTTCTTGCTTTACACCCCGGCCTGTGTTTTGCAGTATGTTCTTCAAGGCATAGATCCTGTCATGTAAACAAATTATTAAAATTTTCAGTGCATATGAGCACTCTAACCTTAGAAGGCAACGCAGTGGGTGTCACGTCTACTACTGCGCTGCGCATATTGCCTGCATTACATGTAGAAATCTGCTAGCCATGGGCAGCCTGTTCATGCAGCGCATGAAGTCTGGCTACTCACGTCAAACGATATAGTGAACACATATTACGCATATTACGAATAAACGGCCTCCGTTGTCGCCTAATCAGATGCGCTTTTCTTAATGTTTCACTTTTGAGGTATGGCTCGGAACTAGCTCCGGATCGGCACTCTCACACTCCTGTATATAACAAGGTAAAAACAAATATATTCCTTTGTCGTCTAAAACGATGTCAGGTGTGGAGAGTTAATTAGTGAGTTTAAAAGAGGAATCAGTGAGAATGGGGGTGTGCACTGCAAAAGGAAACGACTGAACAAGCGCATGAGTCTATTAAAAAAACTTATATTGCGAGTAATCAAGTCGCGCCTTTGAGAGATCCCCTTCTGCTTTACACTCACACGCGCACACAAAAGACAAACGACATATATTTTACTGCTTGTAGGGGAAGTGAATGTAATTTCAAAACAGCACTGGACTGCGGTTTTAAAACACGATATTCAAGATATCTACAGCGCCGGAAAGGGCGTTGGATGTTAATTGCATGAACCTCAGCTATTTATAAACTCAACAAGAAAAATGAGCAAAAATGCAATATTATCAACAACAATAATGTTGAATGCTAATAAAATGCAGCAAACAACCAGAACTTGCCTCATCAACATAGTGGGAAAGGAGCGTTAGCGTTCCTAACTTCCCCAGGCCATCTTTTTTTTTTTTTTTTTTTTTGCATGTGATTTTGTAGCGCTTCACCAGCAAAAAACATATTTAAAGATAATGCACTTGAATGCATGCATTAAGGAGCTCACATGCTTGGTTGCTAGCATATCTTGAACTCATTCAGAAGCTTATACGCTTTTGTGCTTGCCCGCCTCACAAAAATGCAGTTACGAAGCCGTTCGACATATCATACCCCAGTCCAGGCAGGAGCTTAACGTACCAGCCATTGCAATTGTATGGAAGGCCTAGCTTGTAGATGTTGATCAAGGTCTCCTTCTGAACTTTTTAGAAGCTTATCTTTTAACAACGAGAAACCACTTGAAGAACCGTGAAGAAGCGAGAAGCTACACTCCCATCCCTCCTAACTCCCTAATTACCCAAACAGCGGTCGAGAGTCATCCCTTCAATCAAATAAAGGCTTTATTCATTCATTATCTTTCTTTTTCTTTTTCTCGCCAGCTGCAGCAGCTTGCTGCGTTTTCTACGCCGCAAGCTCAGTTATTTTGAAGATATTCTAATTTTTGTGATCATCTTGCTTGTCGAATTTCTCTGCAGTTCTTATGATGTCTCCTCTTTGGAAGCCCCGTGGACAATTTCCCTTCATTGATACGTTTCAGAAGAGCTTCTACGTAATCAACGCTCAATTCACTTGATATGAGAACTTTATGCGCAACATATCATTGCCGTGACAATTAACCGCTCAATGACAGAAGTCTTATCAACAAGCAGAAATCCTCGCCCTCATGGCTCGTCTATTTCCTCGCCGCGAAAATACTCAAATTCCCTTCGAATTGCTCGTACTGCGACGAACTCAAAATTATCCAAATCAAAATCCGTTTGTGCAGCTCAGCTGTCCGATTTACGCTATGTACACTGATAGGCTCTTGGATTCTTGCAAGTTCTCTACTGGCTTAACAAAACTTGAAGTTGGGCTAGATGGTGCATTGCAACTTGATTGAAGATAAAGCGCACAGGAAGACACACACAAGAGAAGAAGACACAGGACACGCGCTAACCTAGCGCTAGCGCGTGTCCTTTGTCTTCTTCTCTTGTGTGTGTCTTCCTGTGCGCTTTATTTCCAGTCAAGTTCTCTACTGGCATTGCTGTCGAAACACACGGGGCAGTGCGATTATTAGAGTGCTTTCTCTTCGGCATATAATGCCTTTTGCGTTCGAAAATATGCCAGCAAGAAAATAGAGCCTTGCTACATGAATTATCACGAGAGTACTTGAATATAGCTTTTTTTCTAAATGCAGATCAGAAATTGAATGCAGAAATTTACTTCGAAGTAAATTATCTCTTATGTGCAGAGCTTCTGACCACCTTTTAATCTCGAGGAAGTCTATCAGTGACACGAACAAATGACGCACTTCCAAGTAATCTTTTCAATAGGCTTCGTTGCCCCCGGTGCAAAGCATGCAGGCCAGCATGACGAGGCCCTATGTTGAAAAAAAAAAAATAGCAGAAAGCTTCGTTTAATAGCGGACGTGAAAGCACCTTTAACACCGTCTTTTCATTCTGCCAATTTTAGGCATCCAGAGGCTGGCACGTAGTTGGCGAAGCGTACGGCTATTTGTTTTTGATTTTAGAGCAAATACGCAGCATCTTCGAATTCTCGGCGCACACCCTATGTTTACAGTGAATGAGGCGCACAAGTCAGCGGCTTGAATCCCTGCACAAATGTCTGACTCTGAAAAAGAACGTGGATGCTAAATAAGAAGCGAAAAATTGCAAGACAGCACGCTGAACGCTGCGAAATGAACGGCTACGTCATAATTGAATACGAAATGACTTGCGCGTCACGATATCACGTAATAAAAAGAAATAAAACCGAAGAGCAGACAACGTTACAAGACGCTGGTTCTGGCGAGTAAGTCGACAACGTTGTCACACTCGTTTCATGACATTAAATTTCGCATCCCACAAACACGTTCTCTGAGGTAATGCATGCCTTCGAAGCCAAAACTGCCATAATGTAGTCATAACTGCACCGCAGCCGTGTAAGCGCAACGGTAGCACGTAGCAGTTAAGTATATGCCGGCCGCTCCATGCCGTAAGTTCACGCGACCGCCACCTGGCACACCTCTCCGGGCGGAGCTGTGAAACTGAGTTTGTTCTAGTAATGTTGGTGTGGTCTCCTGTACGGTGTCCCTCAGAGATGGTGGTAAATGTATTTATTTTCAAAAATAAAAGTCTAATCCTTCACTTACGTAATCGCATGAAGGAGGATGCTGTGGGAGTAGGCATTATGGAATAATTCGGAATTGAGGAGAAGGGGGGGGGGGGGGTAAACTGGCCCTGCAGTTTCGCCTGTCCTAAAATTTCCATCAAGAACCGAAGACCTGTTTTCGATGGGATATCGGTGGTACATTTGGTAGAACTACACTTCGCAGCTGTGTGTGGTATTGCGTTTGGGTCGCGTGCGCCTGAGTATCGTACCGCTGCCACCAGTTATTAGGTTTGGGTCGCGCGTGGGTAGCGCACCGCTGCCACCAGTTATTACGTTTGTGTCGCGCGACTGTGGTATCCCACCGCTGCCAGCAGTTGTTACATGCGGCTCGCGGCCCCTCGGTAGCGTTGGCCTGGCGGCTCCGTGGCTCGGCGGACGGCATCAACGGTCCCAGCAAAGACGAGGCGTCTTCTAACGAAACAGCCTTTACTACAACATCATGAAGAAACAGGCAGCGAAGCTGACCCGGAGAGAACACAGACACTCTCACACAGCTGGTGTCTAGCGTCGTGTCAGTTCAGTTCAGTCGTTCAGTCGTGTCCGACTCTTCGTGACCCTATAGACCATGTCAGCGTCGTGTCAACGGCGTGTCAAAGTAGCCTCTGTCGCAGCGGAGTCTGCCGCTGCTTTTTATAGGCTTGCCAGTTCACAGGGAAAGGGAAAGCCCTCACAGGAGAGGGAGAGCCCGACAAGTCTGGGCAAGACGGGATGACTCAATCGCAGGTGGTCCGACCGCATCTCCTCCACCTCCTGCAGATGGGCGAGGGCGACGCACTCTCCCTCGAGCTCCGGGCTTGGCCGGCGTTTGCACACACACGCACGCACACACATTTGGCGCGTGCCAGGATCACGTCGAGACTTGCCTGCGGGAGGAAGCGGTGGGCGGCCGATGAACGGCGCCGAAATGGCCGATCCGCTCGCAGTTCTGCCTGTTGCTATGCGGTGGCCGCGTCAGCTGTCCCACTTGTCGGTGGCGAAACGTAACAGACTGCCCCGCCGGGGAAGGGAGATCCCGAAGGGCAGGGGTCTGCATCCGCTGTCCGGAGGGATCGGGATGTCGCTGCTAGCCGGGGTCGTCCGACTGTGCTTCTCTTGAGCCCAAACAGCCTGAAGAAGTCCTTGGCAAGTCCGGGTTTCCAAGGCACTCTGCAACTTGTCTTCAGGAGAGATTTCTGACAACCCACAGCGTCACAACCACGCTAAAAACTCAACCGTCCAGCCAGCAAGCACGGCACGAACTTCACTAAGTTATGCCAGACTATTTCCCTCTTATGCCTCCATCTATATTAAAGGGCAGCTCAGCATCACTTGGAACGCGGCCACAAATTTGAAAATCGCGCTTTCAAAAACACCACTCTCAAACAAAGATAATGCAATACAATATATTCAAAATCCTATGTCAGGAAGAAAAACACCAACAAGTTAAAACAGGCTTCTTCTCACGTTAGGGGCTCCGACTTAAGCCATCGGCATTACCGTTGAGATCACCCTTTTCACTAAAGCTTCGGCTGTCCGTTTCACGGTACAACCTATACCTTCCTGTTTCTGTCCAAAGAAACACATGAGCATGAATCACTCACTTTTATAAACAACCTATCCCTCTCTTTACGCTTGGCGCACCAGTCACGCGATTTCTCGGCACGGGTGCATTTGTGCCTTTGGGATAGTCGCTTTCTTTTTCGCGATAGCTTACACTGCTTACACTTGCTCTATTCTTTCTCGCGCCTGTCTTTCCGTTTTTTTCTACGGCAGCACTGAAACACAGGCTTTCTGCTTTCTTTTCGCAACCGTAAGTGTTTGCTCTCCTTATATGACAGCATTATTCTTTCTCGCGCCTGCCTTTCCGCGTTTTTCGGCGGCAGCACTTGAATACTCTAGTCCTACTTTCTTTTGGCGCGAGCTCTGGCAAGCTAGCGGTCAACGTTCTGGCGGTAACCGGTGCTTGTAGAACAGCGGTGTCGTTAAAGGGGTTAAAGCACTCAAAGTGCGGTGCCGCGTCTGCATCGCGGCCAGCAGCGCAGGACTCACTTTCAGTCAAGTCCGAACGACAACAAGGGCTGACGTCAGTCGCGTCAGCCCCTTTCTAGGCATTTGTTCTGGCGGCTCGCCTCGCGTCGCCTCGCTCCTGAGACAGCTGGGGCGCTTCGGATTGTGTGAGGGCCATAGGTGCTACGTCCGCGTTCGCACTGGGGTTGCTTTCGCGAATACGACCTAGCGTGGTATAGGGGCACGAACGATTCTGACTCTGCTCTGGTCGCTCGCTGTCGCCTTCGCAAGTCTCGCTCTCTACAGCGAACGCGCACTCCTCGGCGGTCTGCCCTGGCTGATCACAACTCGCGGGCTGCGCAGTTTCCCTGATCGGCACTTTGGTTTTCTGCGTGCCCTGCTCTACGACGAAGCTGATTTCGGAAACCGAAATTTTCTCATCTCCTAGCTCTTTTCCATCTCCGTCGCGCTCCACACAAGCTTCCGCTTTTAACTCGAGAGGCGGTTCAGTTACTACCAGTTCCCCACACTCATTTGATGGAACTGTATCTACTACAGCTACTTGGGTCGGCATGCAGTTCACCTCGCTTAACGGCCTCACTTCGGATTTCTCGCCGATTAAGCCTGTGCTAACCGTCTCAGCTGGTGGCTCGACCAAGGTAACACGTATACTCTTCTGTTCGAGACTCGGTCGGCTCGCTACTGCGGTCACGTTGCTCGGCCGCTTCACCATGTTGTGGTTCACTCTCTGGTACCTTTGACTTTTCAGGCCCACTTGTGTCTACGGCGTACGTGGTCTTAATCTCCGCATGATGTGCCTTCGACCCTTTTCCATTGCTGGACAACCTCTCCGGAACTACCGCCTTTGCAGCAAGCTCCCGAGCTCTAGATCTGGTCAAGGCCTGTACGCTACCCTCTCCAAACACAAGCCCATTTCACGCAAGAGGTGATCGGACTTGTTTGAAAATAGGTACGGGTACTGAGGAGGAAGCACAGATGACACCGCCGCTTCTGTCTCAAGTGCCCCGAAAGGTCCCTCAATAAGCACTTTTGGCAAACGCACGCGGCGAGCTTCCACGGCCTGTTTGATCCACGCGCACTCACCCGTGAACATCTCTGCTTCTACGTAAGAGCGGTGAACCACATCCATGGTAGCCGCAGAATCGCGAAGCACTCGACACTGTTTCCCGTTCACGAGGAGGTCTCGAGTGTACGGTTCGAGAAGCTTCATGTTCTTGTCACTTCGGCATAATGACAAAAACACGATCTTTGGTTTTGTTTGTCTCTGGACACTGTGCCGAAAAATGACCAGGCTTCTGGCACGTGTAACAGACTCGCGATTGCCTTGCCTCGAACCTCTTTTTCCGTTCAGCTTCGGTTACCACCGTCGCTTTGTCGTCGGCCAGACTGCTTTCACTCGCATCCGCACCACGTTTATTCTCCTTAGATTTAAAGGACTTGAACTTCGGCCTCTTAAGTTAGAGCCAAATTTCCCCTGTTGACCGTCCTTAGCTCCACGAGCCCGACGCGTCACAAACTCTTCAGCTAGCTCGGCGGCTCTATCCACCGTACTAACATCTGGCCTATCCATGACCCAGTATCGCACGTTCTCGGGTAACCGACTGTAAAATTGTTCCAGCCCGAAACACTGCAGAACCTTATCGTGGTTACCAAACGCTTTTTCTTCTTTGAGCCACTCATACATGTTTGAAATAAGCTTGTAGGCAAACTCTGTATACGACTCACTTTTGCTTTTCTCATACTCTCGAAAATTCCGACGGAATGCTTCTGCTGACAGCGTGTACGTTTTTAGCAGACTCGATTTCACTTTGTCGTAATCCTCTGTTTCCTCTTTTGTCAAGCGAGCGATTACGTCTGCCGCCTCACCGGGTAACAAAGTGAGCAAGTGCTGTGGCAACGTTTCCCAAGAAAATCCTTGCTTCTCGCACGTTCGCTCGAAGCTAACCAGGAACAAACCAATGTCCCCTCCAAGCTTAAACGGCCGCATCAGGTCACTCATTTTGAACGATTCCCGTTCTCCTGCACCGTGAGCCCAACTAGCACTACCAGCGCGTCCCGCGTTTATTTCGAGACGTTTCATTTCCATAGCTAATTGACGGTCTCGCTCCTCTTTCTCTAGCCTTTCCTGGCGTTCACGTTCCTCTTTCTCGTGACGTTCTTGAATGATCTCAAGGCATTTCGAAAGCTCGTCATCTTCAGCTTCCAACGCAAGAATAGCCTTTAACACTTCTGGTTTTCTGAGTTTGTCTGACAAATTCAGACCCAACTCTTTCGCAAGCTCCAGCAATTTTGGTTTGCGCAACGACTTCAAATCCAAATCCATGGCTGTTCCGAGTGCTGCCTTCTCTACTGCCCTCTATTGTCTTGCTGCAATTAACCCAGCAACAACGAAAACACAATTACCAGCTCTGTTCGATACTTAACAAAAGCCTGGCAAAACTCAGTAGAAGAAAGTCCCGCACTCACCAAACCTCGCAGCCAAGAATCCAACGCAGTCGTTCCGCTGCAGGCAACCAGTCATCACACAGGGCTCGTTGCACTGCTCCCGGCTTTCCGCTGAGCTGCTTGTTGCACGGGTCACGCCTGGAACATCTCCGCTCTTCCCACCAGATGTTGCACCTCGGTCATGCCTGGCTCGTTTCACCGACCACGGTCACGGCTTGGTCGTCCTCGTCCCTCCGCTGTTCACCAGTTGTTGGACGACGGTATCGCCTGGCTCGTCCCTCCGACCACGGTTACGGCTTGGTCGTCCCACCGCTGCCTACCAGTTATTACGTTTGGGTCGCGTGCGCCTGAGTATCGTACCGCTGCCACCAGTTGTTACGTTTGGGTCGCGCGACTGTGGTATCCCACCGCTGCCACCAGTTGTTACATGCGGCTCGCGGCCCCTCGGTAGCGTTAGCCTCGCGGCTCCGTGGCTCGGCGGACGGCATCAACGGTCCCAGCAAAGACACAACCTAACGAAACAACCTTTACTACAACATCATGAAGAAACGGGCAGCGAAGCTGACCCGGAGAGAACACAGACATTCTCACACAGCTGGTGTCTAGCGTCGTGTCAACGGCGCGTCAAAGTAGCCTCTGTCGCAGCGGAGTCTGCCGCTGCTTTTTATAGACTTGCCAGTTCACAGGGAAAGGGAAAACCCTCACAGGATAGGGAGAGCCCGACAAGTCTGGGCAAGACGGGATGACTCAATCGCAGGTGGTCCGACCGCATCTCCTCCACCTCCTGCAGACGGGCGAGGGCGACGCACTCTCCCTCGAGCTCCGGGCTTGGCCGGCGTTTGTACACACACGCACACTGTTAGGTTGCGAGCCTTCGGCCGCCCCGGTTCCCCCTCCTCCCCTTGCTCGCTGACTTGGTCCCCCTCTTTTGTGTGCGTCCCGCGGGGCACCCGCGGTGAAAGAATGGCCGTCGCCGGGGGGCTGAGTTTTGTGTCGAGGGGTGCGACTCGGACGAACACAAGCTAACCGTCCTCGCGAGCCCTTCTGTGTCTGAGAAGTGTGTTTTATGGCCCTCGAGGATGCGGCGGCTTGCTTTGATGCGGCGCGCGGATGCCCCAGAAATGGAGACGGGATTGGGACCGCTACTATGGCTACTGCTCTTTGGACCGCACGGATGGTTCCTGCTGCGCGACGCTTTTGTTCGTTAAGTGCTTTTCCGTGTCGGTCCGCGGGGCTGTGGCCATGTGTTTAAGCATCCCACAGTTTCGAGGAAACGTGCGGGGCTGAAAAATAAAAACTTCGTTTGCCCCGACACGCCATTGGCCTATTTCAGTTTGACTAAATTCCCGGATTGGCTACCCGAGGTAGGACTGCGATTGATGCGTAGGAGGCCCCCCAGAAACCTGGTAAAACTGATTTAAGGGGAGGTTTTGGCGCGAAATAGGGAGAGCGCGCCGGGTCTCGGCCGCCTCTGGATTGCCATCGTTTTAACCGCCCTGTACGTCTATCTTTGGCTGTCTTAAATAAACAGCTTATATATATATATATTGAAGAAGTCTCCAACTTGCAACGTGTCGCCGGACGAGCGGACGAAGGAGCTTAGCGCTCTTCGTTCGACGGACGCCCAGACGATCAACAACGTCATATTGATCACTTCGACAGTCATCACCCGGCGTAACGCAACTTAACTGGTGCCGTGACCAGGATAGTCTGAGCGGCTTCCTGCGAAGTTGGAGACAGCACGTTGGAGAAGTGCCGAGAAGCGAGAAGCTGGAGCAGCGGAGGAGGTGAACGGAGCGTGACTGGCGAGACGGGGCACTGCGATAGCGGGCCTGCGGACGCACCCGGTGTACTTACTTCAGTGACACTGACTACGGGCGACTCCGCCTACCTGGAGGACCTGCGGTGACTGCCTGCGAGACTCCCTCGTGAGCCACCAGCCCCTGGAGAGCAGAGCAACGGAGGTCTCAACCCGGCTACCAAGCGAGCACGAAGTCGGCGTAACGCAGGTGGGCCCCTCCTCGTTTTCTCCGGGAGCGCGATGTCCGTCACTACCCGAGGTAGGACTGCGATTGATGCGTAGGAGGTGCCCCAGAAACCTGGTAAAACTTATTTAAGGGGAGGTTTTGGCGCGAAATAGGGAGAGCGCGCCGGGTCTCGGCCGCCTCTGGATTGCCATCGTTTTAACCGCCCTGTACGTCTATCTTTGGCTGTCTTAAATAAACAGCTTATATATATATATTGAAGAAGTCTCCAACTTGCAACGTGTCGCCGGACGAGCGGACAAAGGAGCTTAGCGCTCTTCGTTCGACTGACGCCCAGACGATCAACGTCATATTGATCACTTCGACAGTCATCACCCGGCGTAGCGCCGCGGAAATAAACAATGAAGGAAACAGGGACTCGTAGCACACCGTTCCCCGCGCTCTACGAACACTAGCACAGCGCATAAGGTTCACGAAGACCTTTCAAACATGCATACACCACGCTTCTTACATTATACACTGCACACAGGGGCGAAGGGGAAAAAGAGTTCACTTTGAGTAGAATAATCAATGTGTAGTCACAAGGAGTCAAACATCCAAGCACTCAGTCACCGCCGAACTCATGGCACAGAGTCACAGTTCACAGCAACAGAAACACATAGGTTGGGTTACCCTCCCGTACCTTCCTTGGCCCGCGATGTCCGAACATCCGCTTAGCAACGCGCGGCAGTTTCCTGGTGCTTACTTCAGTTTCTCTCTTTCCCCGCGTTCCTCCAAGATCGTGGCTTAAGGCCCATGTGGAACATCCGAGGCAGAGCAGGAGTCACACTCGAGCCTTATTGAGCACACTTATTGAGAGAGCCTTTGATGTGGGCGAACTGAAGATTGTACTTTTGAAGGGCCAAACTCCAACGAGTCAAACGGGCACTCGAGGAAGCAGTTTTAGTTAAATATGTAAGCGGGTTATGGTCAGTGTTCACCTTAATCCTTGCGCCGAAAAGCCACGTGTCCAGGCGCCCCAATGCCCATATCACTGCGTAGGCCTCTCTTTCTATGGCGGACCACCTGGCCTGCTGCGGCGTCAACTTTCTACTCAGAAAGGCGATGGGTTTTTCCTGTCCCTCAATCTTTTGAGCCAAACAAGCTCCGACTGCCCTCTCTGAGGCGTCCGTTGTCAGTATAAACTTCTCGTTGAGGTCGGGTGCTATAAGCATAGGCAATTTGCTCAGCGCATCTTTAACTGCATTGAACGCCAGTTCTGCCCCCTCACTCCATGGGATCATATTTGGGACCCTACGATTGGTGAGGTCTGTCAAGGGACGTACTACCTCAGAATATGAGGGAATGTAGTCGCGGTAGTAGTTAAAAAGCCCAAGCGCACTGCGCAGCTTTTTTTATTGACCGGCTGTTTGAGTTGTTTCATTGCCTGAACTCGCTCGGGGTCCGGTGAGTGAAGCCCTGACCCGACTACATGCCCCAAATATCGAAGTCTAGGTTGTGCAAATTTGCATTTGGCTGGATTGATGGTGAGCCCAACGCTGCTGACAGTGTCTAGCACGCTACTCAAGTGTTCAAGGTGTTCTTCCCACGTTTGTGAGTAAACAGCCACGTCGTCAATGTATGCGCAGGCGTAACCATCATGCCCTTGCAAGACGCTATTCATGACCCTCTGGAACGTAGCTGCTGAATTACGCAGTCCATAAGGCATTACCCTCCATGCAAATAGTCCTCTGGGAGTTGCAAACGCTGTGTAGTGCTGTGACTTTGGTTCTACTGCTATTTGCCAATACCCCCGAGTCATATCGAGGACGGTGATGTAGTTGGCTCTGGCTACTTGATATATAAGTTCAGTGGCGTTGCTCATTGGAAAGCTGTCCACCTCTGATATGGAATTTAGCTGTCGGTAGTCAATACACAGTCTTACACTTGCGTCTTTCTTTGCCACACAGACTATGGGGTGCGCGTAACAACTCTCCACTGGGTATATCAGACCCCCCTGCACCAGCTCTTCCACCTGACGGTCGACCTCACGACGGAGTGCGACTGGTACGCGATACGGGTAAACCTTACTCGGTTTGGCGCCCGGTACAAGATTTATCTTGTGCTCCCCGACAATGCACTTCCCTGGTTTTTCGGAGAACACCGATTTGTGTTGTTCTATCACCTGTACCAGCTCACTGAGTTGTTCCTGGGACAGATGCGCAGATTCGTGTGGTGCCAGTCCGGTGTCATTTACCTCACATGATCCAGGGATGCCCTGTATCTCCCCAAACTCTTCATCGGCCTCAAATATCACAGCGGCGTTGTTCACCCTAGCATAATACTTCCTTAGTCTATTAGCGCGAACCCATCGCTTAGACCCATTGAAATGTGGATTTAATGGTTGGTTGGAACGTCTAGCGCTGGCAGTACTTTGGGCACAAGGGATCGAATTACCAGCCGCAGGGCACAGCTTCAGCGCGAGCGAGATGGGCGCCGGAGACAAGCGATGGTGATGGCGATGCCGCAGCGTTTTCTGTTCTTTGTCTTCTTTACATTTCCCCCGCGTGAAGAAGTCGCCATCCTGGCGACTCAGGGAGAAGAGACGACCAGAGGGTTGTAATATGGCTTGAGGCGGCTAACGTGGACAACCTCGCGGCCGCGACGGCGGTGGTCGGAAAAAGGGGTGACTGGCTCGATGACGTAGTTCACAGGGGATGTGCGTTCCAAGACGCGATAAGGTCCGTGGTATTTGGTGTTTAGTTTGTTGGTGGCAGGAACGCATAGCCAAACGAAGCTGTCGGCCAGGAACGTGGGAGCAGGGGTATCGGTATCATGCTGATCTTTGCGATAGCCTTGAGTGTTGGAGGTAAACGTGCGAGCTAGCTGCCGGCATTCCTCGGCCTTCTGTGCAATATCTGACAAGGCACTGTACTCAGAGGCATCTGGATGGTATGGCAAATTGTGTCCAGAGTACAAGATGGTTCACGGCCATATAAGAGAAAGAAGGGCGAAAACCCAGTTGTTGCTTGGGTGGCTGTGTTGTACGCGAACGTTACGAATGGCAGTACCTGGTCCCAGTTGGAGCTTCCCGATTCAGATGTAACATACATTGCGAGCATGTTCCCAAGCGTACGGTTGAAGCGCTCCGTGAGGCCGTTTGTTTGTGGGTGGTACGCGGTTGTAGCCCGATGGATCGATTTGCAAGACGACAGGAGCTCTTGAACTACTTCGGAAACAAAGACACGACCTCTGTCACTCAGTAGCTCGCGAGGGGCGCCGTGTCGAAGAATGAAGTGGTGTAGAAGAAAATGGGCTACCTCTCGGGCTGTCGCCGCGGAAAGTGCAGCAGTCTCGGCGTAACGGGTCAGGTGATCGACTGCGACGATGACCCATCGATTACCAGCGGCCGTGCATGGTAGCGGACCATAAAGGTCGATTCCCACGCGATCAAACGGGCGAGCTGGACAAGGTAAAGGCTGGAGAGGGCCAGCGGGGTGGCGAGGAATCTTGCGTTGTTGACAGGCGGTACAAGAGCGAATGTAGCGCCGTACGAAATTGTACATTCCCCGCCAGTAGTACCTCTGACGAATTCGATCATAGGTTTTGAGGACGCCGGCATGAGCGCTTTGAGGGTCAATGTGATGGTGGGCACAAACCTCGGAGCGGAGGTGGCGCGGAATGACAAGAAGCCACGTTCTGCCGTCTGAGTTGTAGTTCCTGCGGTAGAGAAGGCCGTCTCGAATGGCGAAATGGGAGGCCTGTCGGCGGAGTGCCCGAGGATGCGTAGCCGCGGAAGTAGTGCCAAGGATATCCAGCAGGTTAGAAACCCAAGGATCTTGTCGTTGCTCGAAAGGCATATCCTCAATGGTGAGTGCTGACAAGAATGCTTGAGGAGGGGACGATGAGTTAGGCGAGCGCACCGGTGACCGAGAAAGAGCGTCGGCGTCAGAGTGCTTGCGGCCAGAGCGGTACACTACACGGATGTCGTATTCCTGAAGCCTGAGAGCCCAGCGCCCGAGACGGCCAGACGGATCCTTGAGAGACGCGAGCCAGCAGAGAGCGTGATGATCTGTAACTACCTCGAAGGAGTGGCCGTATAAGTAAGGGCGGAACTTCGTTACAGCCCACACGATTGCTAAGCACTCCTTTTCGGTAACGGAGTAGTTGGACTCGGCTTTAGTGAGAGCACGGCTTGCGTAGGCGACAACGTATTCGGAGAAGCCAGGCTTGCGCTGGGCGAGGACGGCGCCGAGGCCGACACCACTGGCATCGGTGTGAAGTTCTGTAGGTGCAGTAGGGTCGTAATGGCGAAGGATTGGGGGTGACGTCAGAACATTGCGCAGTGTCGCGAATGCATCATCGCAGGCTGGCGACCAAGAGGAGAGGTTAGGGGTGCCTTTCAAGAGCTGTGTAAGGGGGGCTATGATGGTTGCGAAATTCCGAACAAAACGACGAAAGTACGAGCAGAGGCCCACGAAGCTTCGCAGTTGTTTCAAAGTGGTCGGTTTCGGAAAGTCAGCGACGGCGCGCAGCTTCTCAGGATCAGGCAGAACTCCATCTTTACACACAACATGTCCGAGTATTGTGAGCTGGCGGGCACCAAAGCGGCACTTTTTGAGGTTGAGTTGAAGACAGGCGCGGGTTAGGCAGGTGAAGACCTGGCGAAGTCGAGTCAGGTGGGTCGGGAAGTCGGTTGAAAAGACGACGATATCATCGAGGTAGCATAAACAGATGTTCCATTTCAGGCCGCGCAGTACAGTGTCCATCATTCTTTCAAATGTGGCTGGGGCGTTACAGAGTCCGAATGGCATAACATTAAATTCGTATAGTCCGTCTGGAGTAATAAAGGCGGTCTTAGGACGATCCGCCTCTGCCATGGGCACCTGCCAATACCCGGAGCGTAAATCGAGTGAGGAAAAGAATTCTGCGCCTTGCAAACAGTCTAGGGCATCGTCGATTCGTGGGAGGGGGTACACATCACGACGAGTGATTTTGTTGAGGCGGCGGTAATCAACACAAAATCGTATGGAGCCATCCTTCTTTTTAACTAGAACCACAGGAGACGACCATGGGCTACAGGATTCTCTAATTACTCCGCGTTGCAGCATGTCATCGACTTGTTGGGCAATAACACGGCGCTCAGTCGGGGACACCCGATACGGCCGCTGATGAAGAGGTGGGTGAGCGCCAGTGTCGATGAGGTGGGAAACGGTCGTCGTGCGGCCCAAGGAAGATTGCGGAATGTCGAAGGAGGCGCGGAATTGGTGTAGAAGGTCAAGAAGTTGCTCGCGGTGGCGCGGTTCTAGAGCGCTGTCCACGGAATGGTCAAAAAGGTCCCGCTGTAGCGGATCTGAAGCCACACGAGTTGGAGTCAAGGCGTCAACTTGGCAAACAGGGAATGGCACATCATCAAAGGTGAACAGAAGGTCCACGGGCTCGATGCGGCCGAGGCACTCCCCTTCGATCAACATAGCGGGAGAGGGAAGAGGATTGGCTACCAGAAGTGTGCTAGCGCCGTTTTTCATGTCAAGGACGGCAAACGGCAGCGGTAAGTGGCGGCGGCGGCAGACAACGTTAGAGGGCACAAAGAGGACTGTCGCGGCGGTGGTAAAAGAGGCAGTGAGGGGAACCAGAACAGCGCTAACGGGTGGGATGGTTGTGTCATGTGCTACGAGGAGTTTGGTCGCAAAACGAGGACACGGCTCGTGGAGCAGGGCATCAGACGGTGCATCACTCGATTCAATAAGCTCTACTTGAGGACTGGCGCAGTCAATGATAGCATGATGCTGGGACAGGAAATCCCAGCCGAGAATGACGTCATGAGAACATGTGGGGAGAACGACGAATTCGATGATGTACAAGGCTGCAGCAATGACGACGCGAGCAGTGCAGATAGCTGTCGGCTGTATACTGTGAGCGGATGCGGTACGAAGCGATAGTCCCTCGAGAGGCGTAGTCACCTTTCGGATGGAGCGGCAGAGTTTTTGGCTGATAACTGATATAGCGGCACCGGTGTCGACGAGCGCAAGAGTATGAACACCTTCAACGATGACAGGAATAACATTCGCGGGATTAAGACGAGGACTTTGAAATTCGGTCGGATACGCAGTTCGTGCCTCGCGAACTGCGGCGGTTAGTTTTCCGGCTGGGTAGCGGGTCGTCGGCGTATTGGCGAAATGGAGCGGCGACGTGGTGATGGCGAACGACGAGGAAGGAAGTCCGGAGGTTCAGGGGGTGCTGTTGGAGGACCCGATGGGACTGGGAACTGGGGGGCCAAATAAGGTGGCGCAGGCCGTGCAGCAAAGGCCATATTTATTCGGCGCCGGCAGTATCGTGTAGTGTGTCCGGGGATGCCGCAGTGGTAGCAAATAGGCCTGTTGTCCGCAGTGCGCCATGGAGATGGTGTCTCACGCAAGGGGGGAGCAAAGGCTGTTGGTGCGGACCGCATGGGGGGCGAAGCATAGGCATATGCTGGCTCAGGCGGTGGACTTGAAGTGACTTCGGCATACGTGCGACGCAATACTTGAGGAGGAGCCGGCGCGAATGCTGGAGCGTAGCTCAGTGGCGCAACGCCGGACGATGAAACTGTGGGCGTGAGTAACGGCATTGAGGGTGCGACCGGAGCTGATTGAGGAACAGGATTAGGGAGGACTTCAGAGACATGCTGCTGGATTGCATGGCGAAGCTCCGGAACAAGGCCAGTTGTTGACGACTCCTTAACATATGGCTGTAAGGACAGTTGGCGCGCGACCTCCTGACGTATAAAAGCCTTGATGTCTTCAGAGAGGCTAGATGACTCCCTCTCCGCGGCTAATCCAGCGAGTGATGCATCAGGCTGGCGAATCAAAGCACGCTCCTTGCGGAGTTCGTCGTAGCTTTGACAGAGGTCGTATATTTCCTTGACCGTATTGGGACCTTTGGCGATAAGCATGTTGAAAGCGCCGGCATCAATTCTTGTGAGGACATGACGTATCTTAACGGCCTCGGTCATGGTCGGGTCAACGCGGCGACACAAATCAACAATGTCCTCAATATAACTGGTGAACGTTTCACCGGGCAGCTGTAGTCGCGATCGAAGACGCTGTTCCGCGCGGAGTTTTCGGACGGCGGGGCGGCCAAAGACATCAGAAAATTTAGTCTTGAAATTCGCCCAGGTGGAAAAGTCCGACTCGTGGTTTCGAAACCACAGATTAGTGACGTCGCTCAAGTAAAAGATGGCATTGCTGAGCTTACGGTTGTCGTCCCAGTTATTGTGACGGCTGACCCGTTCGTAAGTGGTCAGCCAATCGTCGACGTCGTCATCGCTGCTTCCGCTGAAGGTAGTCGGGTCCCGTTGACGGAGCGCACCTGTGCAGCTGACGGGCGGAGGCAGGTGCAATGAAGTCGGCTCCGTCATTGGGGTAGTCAATGTTCTGCTGCGAAGTTCCAGGGCGAGATGGGTACAGGGAACTTCAGATTGACCTCCACCAAGTGAAATGTGGATTTAATGGTTGGTTGGAACGTCTAGCGCTGGCAGTACTTTGGGCACAAGGGATCGAATTACCAGCCGCAGGGCACAGCTTCAGCGCGAGCGAGATGGGCGCCGGAGACAAGCGATGGTGTTGTTGTTGTTGTTGTTGTCCAAATAACTTATGGCACATACCCACAGAGGGGGATCGGCCAAGAATTGGGTAGCAAAGAATTTTTTTTTTTTTAATATACTTGCATAAAAAGAAATATATATATATATTACCAGCGAATTTTCTGTGATGGCGATGCCGCAGCGTTTTCTGTTCTTTGTCTTCTTTACACCATCCTTAAATTTGACGACATAACTGTCTGGTCGCCTCTGCTCGAGCACGGTCGCCGAGCCAATCCACTTAGGATGCATTTTGCTCTCCTGATTCATATCTAAAACCAGGACTTCATTGCCTTCATCGAACTCTTTGGTCTGTGCCCTTAAATTATACTTTGCAGCATACGTTTGCTGTCTCTGCTTTGCTTGGACCTCTATCCTCTCTGATACTTCTGCCATTTGCTGCCGGAGCTTAATTAAATACTCTGACGCAGCCTTATTTAGTCCTGTCGGTGGGGACCAGCTTCCTGTCCAAGTCTTTTGGAGGATACTCAAGGGGCCCTGCGGGATTCGCCCATACATGACTTCAAACGGGGAAGCTCCCGTGATCTCGTGCCGGACTTCTCGATAAGCCCAGAGCATGCATGGAATGAATCTGTCCCATCCTCTCGCGTGGTCTCCAATTATATGCCTGAGCATCGCTTTGAACGTTCCGTTCCAGCGCTCAATGATACCGTTGCTCTGAGGGTGTTCTGGCGTGGAAAACCGGAGGTTTATTCCCAAGCGCTGCGCAAGTTCTCGAGTCAGTGCCGCTGTAAAATTTGTTCCTTGGTCGCAACAGATCAGCCGAGGGATACCGAACCGCGCAAAAATGTCGAGCAGCGCCTGGCACGTCGCCTTAGCTGTTAGGGACCTCAGTGGCATTACCTCGGGCCATCTGGAGCAAAGATCGATAACGCACAAAGCGTATCGATGCCCCCTCGCTGACACTGGTTCTATAGGTCCGATACAATCTAAGCAAATTACTTCGAAGGGTTCTCGTGGCCTAGTCAGCGGTGTGATTGGCACCCTATCCGTTGTCTTCCTTCTCGCGAACTTCTGACATGTATGGCAGGTTTGACAATGCCGCCGGACGTCGGCGGCCATGGTGGGCCAATAAAATGCGCTGCGGATACGTTGCTTAGTTTTCTTTTCAGAAAAGTGCCCCCCGCAAGGCATATCATGTGCTAAGGTAAGCACCTCTCTCCGTCGGCTCTGTGGAAGCACGAGCTGCAGGCACTTCCTGCCATCTATAATTTCCCGATGAAAGAGTAGCCCTCCTTCTATTGCCATGTTATGTGTACCTGCCTTGCCCTGTGACCACGATTCCGTCAAAGAGGCATCCGCCTTTTGCTCACTGGCAAAATTAGGGTCCGCTGCACTTACGTCTGGCTGCAACGTCTCACCATCTGCGTCTTCCAATGCCACGTTCTCCCCAGCACTCTCATTTGCCTCGAATTCCACATCCCTGGATGCACTCTGAATATCTTGAGCCATCTCGGCTTCCGCTCGCGCAACCCTAACCGCGAGGTCGGCGGCGTCCCTTTGCTCTCTTTTAAGGGCCTCGAAAACATCTGGCGTCAGCAGAGCGTCGACATCAGCTGCAAATTCATCCGTCACAGCGCACAGCGTTCGCAATTGTGGGTTTGCCCCGCCATCCTCCGCAGGTAGACTCAGCGGGACGTAACAGAGCTCGGCTGACACAGTGTGTCCAAATGCACCTCGTAGGCGCACCGTCCCGCTTCCCTGTTCCCGGACTTCCTCGGGCACTACACTCTTCCTTAGCACCGTGATGTCTCCGCCAGAATCAAGACACGCCTTGAAAGGCTGCGCCCCACAAACGAGGTCTACCCAGGTGATCCGCGATACCTGCGCCACCCCGCTCACTGTCTCCTCAGCTTGGGCTGATGGTTCACAAGCGGCCCTCGCAGTTATTCTGGTGTCTTGGTGCCTGCGGCGTGGTTCCGGGCTAGTCACCTTCGGTCTAGTCTGTGGGCAATTCCACTGCACGTGGCCGGGTTTTCCGCAGCCATAGCATTTCAGGGGACCTCTACGGTCGTCGCTGACTCGACCGCCTTGACTACCTCCCTCGCGGGGTCTTGTTTCGTTTTTTCTTGATGCCTCTCCCGTTCTTTGGCAACGCTCTAGCCTACTGGATTCAAATTGCTCGGCTACCTGCGCGAGTTCCCTGGGTTTAAGCCATTTCTCCGTCTCCTGTTGAAGAACGTACTCGCGCACTTCTTCAGGCATAATTTCTTTTGTGCGATCCGCCACAATTAGGGCCCGGAGCTCTTCCAGAGTTTTAACTTTGCGGCTTCGCAGATAATAGTTCAGAGTAACTTCTAGCTTGGTGACGAACTGTCTCCAGCTTTCTGAATCTTTTCTGCAAGCGTAAAACTTTCGCTTGTACTCCTCGGCCGTCAATTTTAGCTCTGTGAGCACTAGCTCACGAATTTCGTCAAATGTCATGACCTCGTCAGTTGACTGATTGGCTACGAGCGCTCTGGTTTTTTCATTTAGGAATGGCGTTATAATTAACCCCGCTACATCGGTGGGAATTTCACAACTTCTTAACATGTTCTCAGCGCTTTTGAACCAGGCTGGGATGAGATCGTCCGCCTGTGGCATCGGCGCGAGGACTGCTCTCAGATCATCGGCATACTGGCCCAATTTTGCTCTTCGGCCGCCATTATCCGAGACGCCCTGACCCATTTGCAACAACGTCTGCAATTGAACCTTCAATCTCAACGCTTCGATCTCCAGCTCTCTCTCTCTCAAGCTCATGTTGCCCTGGTCGCTGGAATTTACCGGCGCCGCAGGGCTCTGCCCTTCTATAGTCGTCATGCTCTCCGACTCTGCCCCGTCAGAGCTCATTTGCACTATTCCCTCCGGCGCGCTGCGCCTGTGCTCGGGTCTTGTCAATGTAAAGTGGGGAGCGAGTGTTTTGTTTTTATGTTGGAGTACGGCAAACGTCCCCCAACATTCTTGGTAGGGAGGTGTTAGGTTGCGAGCCTTCGGCCGCCCCGGTTCCCCCTCCTCCCCTTGCTCGCTGACTTGGTCCCCCTCTTTTGTGTGCGTCCCGCGGGGCACCCGCGGTGAAAGAATGGCCGTCGCCGGGGGGCTGAGTTTTGTGTCGAGGGGTGCGACTCGGACGAAGACAAGCTAACCGTCCTCGCGAGCCCTTCTGTGTCTGAGAAGTGTGTTTTATGGCCCTCGAGGATGCGGCGGCTTGCTTTGATGCGGCGCGCGGATGTCCCAGAAATGGAGACGGGATGGGGACCGCTACTATGGCTACTGCTCTTTGGACCGCACGGATGGTTCCTGCTGCGCGACGCTTTTGTTCGTTAAGTGCTTTTCCGTGTCGGTCCGCGGGGCTGTGGCCATGTGTTTAAGCATCCCACAGTTTCGAGGAAACGTGCGGGGCTGAAAAATAAAAACAACTTCGTTTGCCCCGACACGCCATTGGCCTATTTCAGTTTGACTAAATTCCCGGATTGGCTACCCGAGGTAGGACTGCGATTGATGCGTAGGAGGTGCCGCAGAAACCTGGTAAAACTGATTTAAGGGGAGGTTTTGGCGCGAAATAGGGAGAGCGCGCCGGGTCTCGGCCGCCTCTGGATTGCCATCGTTTTAACCGCCCTGTACGTCTATCTTTGGCTGTCTTAAATAAACAGCTTATATATATATTGAAGAAGTCTCCAACTTGCAACGTGTCGCCGGACGAGCGGACGAAGGAGCTTAGCGCTCTTCGTTCGACTGACGCCCAAACGATCAACAACGTCATATTGATCACTTCGACAGTCATCACCCGGCGTAACGCAACTTAACTCACACACACACATTTGGCGCGTGGCAGGATCAAGTCGAGACTTGCCCGCGGGAGGAAGCGTTGGGCGGCCGATGAACGGCGCCGAAATGGCCGATCCGCTCGCGGTTCTGCCTGTTGCTATGCGGTGGCCGCGTCAGCTGTCCCACTTGTCGGTGGCGAAACGTAACAATGGCTCGAAGTTCTGGGGAATCCCGAGTGGAGCTTTTCGCCAGATATGAAGGCCAGTGCATCCCATTCCAATCAGGCGTATGCTGTCGGCAGAAATATTCTGAGGACATATGTGAGGAGTTTTATTATTTTTTTTAATGGGCAAAACCGAGGAATGGAAACAACGTCATAATTATTGTCATCCATATAGGTATTTCCTTTGAAAAAGCAGTGATGATAAAAGTTGCCAGTAACGCATAGGACACCTGCGCACAAATCACATGCAAAATTAAAAAGGGCGACCCCGGATATATCGAACCCGGGTATATAAAACTATTGCTTATCTTTTGAAAATATCCCCTTGAAAATCCCGTGCAGAAGTAAAGTCGCGTTCGCATTTATTGAACTGCCGCTCAGCGAAACATTTGATATGTCGAACTGAGCGCCGCGCTCCTGCAAAGTACGCTTCTCCTATTCGGCGCCCCTACGACCATTTTTCGAGCGCGAAGCCGGGTCTTTTGCGCAGCCTTGGGTACCTACTGGCAGCACTAACGCTGTAAAACTGCCTGATGAGGTGAACGCCGAGTCCGCTTGAAATTATAGAGAGTTTTAGTACTGCGTAGTGAGCGCTACGTACGCACAGCCCACGTACTACTTTGCGGAACGCTACGACATGGTCGCGTACATGCTACAGAAAGACTTTTAGCAGGGCGGAAGCGCATACGTACGCAGGTCTGAAAGCTAACGCGGCAAGCACAGTGGCCTGTGCGGTGTCATCTCGCAGCCCATCCAAAAACTGAATTTTCCAGCGCAGGCACTCCTACTTCTTTGTTTTTTCCGACAATTGCGACAGATAGAACCCATGCTGCAAATGTACTGCTTTGGGCCGTCGTTGTTGCAGAGAATGGGGCTATAATGAATAACTTTGACCGAATCGGGACACTACCCCTTGCAAACGTAGTAGAAAGCAAAAATTAACAATGCAACCCCGTGCAAAATTTAAATCCGAAGAAGCAAACCATTGGGCCGAGAGAAACGATATCATGTCAAAGCAGTTTCCTGAGTTCACAGTGCACCTATGATGTCATCATTCAGTGCAAAAGGTAACTACGAACCTCGGAGAACACACTGCGAAACTATACGAAGTCTCATGAGAGAGGCGGAGTATAGAGGGTATTCACTGACGCGCTGTACGCGGTGCATTGTGGGTAATTGAGGCATAGTCGACCATTTTTGTGTCCACGGAACGAACGGGGCGAACGTACGTATCAAGTGCTGTCGTGCGGTTCTACAAGCAGTGGCATCCGCAGCTATATGTTGTTTATTGAACTATCGTAGACTTTAATAGACGCGTGCACAGTGTAAACAACGGAAGCTGAAGAGCTGCGCGAACGACCTCGGCATTTTAAGGTTCCGGAAGTACACACGAACAACTCCACTAGAACGAGACACCTTACCGAGATGCGACATCACGTATGGCTGGCACGGCTCAACCGCACAAGTATCATAGAATATGAGAAATGTATATCAACAAAATGGGCTGGACTGGAATCTTTCGGATGTGTCCTAGCAGCCAGCTTTTGTCATTATCCGTGCACGACTGTTCTTCATGCACTCGCAAGACACATCCCCGGTAAAAGAGCAGCGCATGCGCATGCATGCAGCGCGCCGCGAACACCTCCTCGTTGTGTTTTGCTGCAATAAAATCCTTCAAAGAGGGCTCGCTAAACTTTGTGTTCGCCGTACTTGCCTTATTCGATCAGAAGAAGTCGGATGTTCGCATCATTTGTGTCGGCTGCTAAAGGATGTGGGATACGGGCTTGCTGCGGCTGCCCTTTGCGCGGCCGCCGCCCGCTTCCCAGTTGTTCTCCCCGTTCCCTTTCTCCCGCCTGAGGCGGCGGAGAGGGGCTCGGGCGACTTGTCACTGTCGTTCGGGCCACAGCTCCGCCCTGGCGTCCCAGTGGCTGTTCTCATTGGCGCCTTTTGGCGGGAACACGGCACCGCATCGACAGCCGCGCTCGCGCGACTGTCCGAGCGGAGCCCAGAGAGAGACCCCTCCGAGACATCGCAAGGTGCGTACGCAACTGTTCTTGTGTGCCGGCCTTTGTCCGCGCAGACCAGTGTGTACTCGAGTTCGTCTGCTCCGGGTCGTACCTGAGAGCGCAACTTGAGCCTGTCGATCGTGATCCAACGATCCGCGACAGGCGTACCTTGCGGTGGTTGCCCACACTCTCTCAAAGGAACCCTTTGGTCACTGCGAGAGAGATCACAGCACGCCCTTGCGTGCTTGCGGCGCGCACTCCGTGTCACTTGTGCGCGCAGGGGAGCCTAGCTCCTCGCGCGCTCCTTTGACACGGTGACTGCGTATGTGTGTGTATGTGCGTTTGTAAATATGCGTATGTGCGTTTGTAAATATGTGTATGTGTGTGCGTCTGTGTGTGTGTGTGTGTGTGCCGCTGGAGGATGGCGTTTCAATAAACGTCTCCTTTGTGAACTTGGAGGTTGTTGTCCTTGCAGCGCAGTGCTCTCCTTCCTTTGGAGGTTGAGTGCGCGCTGCAGTGTTTCAGTGTGCGCGTGGTGACGGCTGATCGGGGCTTCGGCTCGCGCGACGCTCGAACCCACGGTGGTTGGTGGCCTATGACCACGTAGAAACCACAAGGAACGTAAGCGGGCAGAGTTGTTTTGCAGAAGGTTTGAAGAACTTTATAAACTTATTTATCTCTAATAACAAATCAAGTTCAGCTTGGCCAAAACTGCGCTGTATTTCAAGAGTTTTGTTGCAAAAAGTTATTTCGAGCCCGCAAGGCAACGAGGTGGCGCCACCGGTGTCATCGCTGTGGCTGTGGCAGCGGTTTCTTTTGCTTCCTTACCGCCAAAGGCGATGCAAACATCCGACTTCTTCTGATCGATTGAGGCAAGAGTTAAACAATTCGAGCGTCGGCGATGGGGAATAGATGTACTTCCCTGTCAACAGCGGGTGTTTCTTCTACTGCCTTCGTTCGTGCCGAGTGGTGTTGGTGACCATCGCTGCGTCCGTGGCTCAGTGACACATTGCGGTGCGGAGATGACTACTTCCCTTCTCGAACTGTACACGTTTATTTACACTTGTTTACAAACTATTTACAATAACGTCGTCAGATGCGACATCAAAATATAGAGGGCTAACTGCAACTGGGTGTACGATCGGAGGTCAGAGGCTAGCAGAATCAGGCCTTGGCCTTCTGCTACACTTTAGGCCGTAGTCCCTTGAGATCTCCGTCAGCCTAGCCTCCCTCCTCGAACAACCCGTCTGCCCTCAACTCTCGTCCGAGCCCAACTCTCCTCCGAGCCCCACTGTCTCAACGCTCCTTCCTTAGCGCTCAAAATTCGAGTATAGTCCGTTGACCAATCAACGACTAGTCACTCTGTGTCCAATAACATTCAGTGTTTCAAAATGGGCTGGCCACTCATTATGCCACATACACCCTCTCCTACGCATGTCAAATAAAACACACACAAAGCACGCCCTAAGCGGCGAGTGGTTGTGCACACAAACACATACATCTGCAACTTTTCCCTCTCCAAAATCCTCCCACGCAAGAGGCGCCAAGTAGTCGCAAAGACAAACGGCGTCGACGGTTACACTTCCGAAAATACATAAAAACACACACGCGCAAACCTCAGGCCCAAACATTCCGATCCCTGCTCTTGGTTGGTTGCGCGCGGGCGGCGGATTCAAAGGGACACACAGGTGTCTTCCCGGGAAGACATGTGTGAACAGAGCCCGTGTTACGTCGCGTTTCGGGATTTATGGCCTCCGCGCCCTCTCCACTCGAACCGGGAGACATAGCAGTTAGCGCCGAACCCACAACCACAGGCTACGCTGTGCGCTCTAATTGCACTGCTCTGCCTCCCTCGCGGCACGGGACGGACAGGGCCGGCAGCGTCGCCCGCTGCCATGTGTTCTGGGCTCACTTCCGGGAAATGGCCGCCTGCGCGACCGTCATAAATCAGCCCGCTTCAAGCTGCCCTTGACCTTGGTCGCCCCTTCGGAATCTCGCTTCTGTGCGAAGCCCACGAACGTAACTGCAAGTACCCCAAACAAGGTTTGTATAAAAGGTACTGACTGCCAAACCTCATTTCTATGCAGAATATCAGCTACAAAACGCAGCGGTTTAGTTGGTATAAACGTTGGATGGCACGCACGTAATTGCACAAAGAGCGAGTTCGTCTGCTTCAACCACGGTTCTTAACCCAGCCGCTTGTAACGTAGTTGCGTTCTTCGGGTGGTCAGTAGGCTTGCGATTAGTTTCTTTTGACGAAGTTTGTCCTTATGACAAGGAATTCATGAATGTCGCACATATCTTTGCGTGGGCACAGGCCGACACTTACCGTGCAGTTGCGCATATCGACTGCACACGGGTCGGTACCAAAGTTTTGTTTCGTACAGGCCTCTGTCCGCATCGCGCACACTTTGCCCATAAATCGAACTATCGCTCATGATACCGACTGAGTTTTCATAACAACGATGCTGGCATGAGGCAGAGTGACAGAGCAAACAGGCGCGCACGAACAGCTAAGCTAACCGCCACCCCGTACTAGTACTAGTCAGAACAGGACGCAAAGATGGCGTCAGCTGCATACTGACGTCAGCTGTGAGGTTACGTGAATACCCCCTATATTTAAAATGCCACGAAACGTATGTCGTAAAAGTCGGGAGCATGGCCCATAAACATATGCAAAGAAAACTTACCAAAATAATATTCTGGTTTAGTACAGCCACAGGGCAGATGGTTAAAAGTTAGCGAATGTTTTCTAGAAAAAGTATGACAAAATATGCTACGGCTTTTTTTGCATCCAAACAATATTTAACGCGCCTTGATGAATCTGCGTTGTAAAGACCTACATACGCCTGAAATCTAGCTGTCCGCTCTTCCGAGAGCTTCAATGTTCCTTCTTAAATGCGGCCGCTCAAATGATACAAGCTTTTAATCTGAAGGTAGTCATCACTCGGCGCGAAAAACGAACCGTGCACAGCAGCAGGCGATCAACAATCCGTCTGCTCACACGAATGTCGTTCGCGGTCGTCGGCGTCGTCTGCGATCGCATAGAACGTCGGCGCAGTCTGCTACAATGGACCGTTCCCTTCCGACGTTTAAAAATGCTTTTTGAATGTAACTTTGTCTATGGGCTGCTTACTTTGAGTGACAGGTATTAAGAAAATTTAGTACATACGGCAGCTGTATACGAGAAGCTTCCGCGATTGGGAGAAGCACCCAGCGCATAGCGAGCGTGTATGCGGTATGTGCGGCTTCACAACACATATTGTATACGCGGTGCTTATAAATAGATTACCCACAGAATCACTTATACTTTGTAGCTCATTTATTCAAAGCATTCGTCAACTTTTATTGATAGGCAGCCTCCATTGGTACTGTACTAAACTAGAAAGATACTGTGGTAAGTTGTGTTTACATGTTTTCTAAGAGCCCTACCAACTCGTACCCCTATAAGTCTCGCAGTGTTATAGAGATTCTCCTGTTTTAGAAATGGCATGTAATATCTTCACAGTCTGTTCTAGGATGTTTGTAGTTGGTCTATACCAAAAAAACAAAAACATCATAGGTGCTGCGTGCAGACAAAAAACGGCTTTGAAATCCTTCGCTTACACATATTCTCATGGGTGGTAAGCCTATACAGGGTCTTGAATATTTGGGAGCTGGGATGTAAAAAATTCCTATGCAAAATCTACTACCCCATTCGAGCTGAAATAACGTTGACAAAGTAGCAAAATATCGTCTACGTTATCTGATAAGTGATTCAACATCGGCACTTGCCTAGATTTTCCGAAATCGAGAAAAAACTGCTCTCGGAGGCGTGCACAATTTTCGCAGAAGAGAGTCGAAAAGCTATTTTGACATGGTGCGTCATCTGTCGGGCAGCGAAGCAAGCACGCCAAAGGCCGGGATGGAGCTTGTCTCACTGCTCGACAGATGACGTATCATGTCAAAATAGCTTTTTTGACTCTCTTCTGCGAAAATTGTGCATGCCTCTGAGAACAGTTTTTTCTCAATTTCGGAAAATCTAGGCAAGTGCCGATGTTGAATCACTTATCAGATAACGTAGAAGATATTTTGCTACTTTATCAACGTTATTTCAGCTCGAATGGGGTAGTAGATTTTGCATAGGAATTTTTTAAATCCCAGCCCCCAAATATTCAAGACCCTGTACATTTCACCCCCAGTCTGCGGCGGGGTCCCGAGCGTCCCATTTGTTTGTAAACACGGCGTTTGTCTATAGGTGTAAAGCCCACGGGAAACTTGGTACTTACTCTTGAGGTAACAGCGCGGAACGTGGACGGGAGCACAAGATTAGAAGACACAACGAGCGCTTCAGCTAGAAGTAGGAGCGTTCGCGCAGTGCATCCATACGAAACAATTTGTGCGTTGCATAAGCACAATTTGCAATTCTCGCCCTGTATTGCTAAGCATCAAATGAATTAGAAGTTTTTACTCCTCGCGAAACGCCAAATCGTCTGCAATAAAAATAAAAGAAACGAACGTGCTGTGTGTTTGCTGCTTATCATGCGCGGCTGTATATAACCAAACGTGTCTGCCGAGCTTTCTCATACACGAGAACAACACGCAGACGGTTCAGCGAACGCATGCAGAGGTAGGGATTTCTACGTATGCAAGCAATGTATACTATTAGGTTTGGGGTCGCGAGTGCCTGGGTCGCGTACCGCTGCCACCAGTTATTACGTTTTTGGCTCGCGTGCTCAGCTCACCGCTGACGCCAGTGGTTACATGCGGCGCGCGGCCCCTCGGTAGCGTTGGCCTGGCGGCTCCGTGGACGGCGGACGGCATCAAAGGTGCCAGGAAAGACGAGGCGTCTTCTAACGGAACAACCTTTACTAAAACATCATGAAGGAACGGGCAGAGAAGCTGACCCGGAGAGAATACAGACACGTTCACACAGCTGGTGTCTAGCGTCGTCTCCACGGCGCGTCAAAGTAGTCTCTATCTCAGCGGAGTCGGCCGCTGCTTTTTATAGGTTTTCCAGTTCACAGGGAAAGGGTAAACCCTCACAGGAAATGGAGCGCCCAACAAGTCTGGGCAAGATGAGATGACTCAATCGCAGGTGGTCCGAACGAATCTCCTCCACCTCCTGCAGACGGGCGAGGGCGGCGTTTGCACACACACGCACGTACACACATTTGGCGCGTGGCAGGATCACGTTGAGACTTGTCCGCGGGAGGAAGCGTTGCGCGGCCGATGAACGGCGCCGAAATGGCCGATCTGCTCGCGGTTCTGCCTGTTGCTATGCGGTGGCCGCGTCAGCTGTCCCACTTGTCGGTGGGGAACGTAACAATACGCAGTACGCAAGAATCGTACTGAGTATGACGCATGCGTAGTAAGCAGCACGCAGGCTGCCTACGTACGCAAGGGTTCTGCGCATGCTTACGTACGCAGTACTAAAACTCTCTTATGTTTCTGTCTGGCGTACTTGTTTTTAACGCGACACTGCTGTCATGAGGGCTAGCCAAAGTTCATTGCATTGGTTGTCGTTTGAAGAAGCCAGCTTAGCTGACCGAAGGCTTGCGGCGGTTGTCGCGCGGCCTGCTTCGCTGCTGAAGGAGACAGAGAAATCAACTCTAACCGGTTCTTTATAGTGCTTATAACATACCAGTAACAGCATTACACCTCTTATAGTGACCGGTGGCATTTCCAAAAACACTGTCCGCAGCAGCTTTGATGTGAACGCCAACGGTACATATGCGCCACGCGGCGCTAGAACGCTAAGTGCGAACAGCGTGAGCTTTCGACGCTCCGATCTGGCTCGACCAAATAGGAGCGGCCACGTGGGGGTACGCTCATTTTTTTAGCGTGTGGGTCGAGGTGACGCTCGGCGCTCAGGTGTGCGTACTTGTGCCGCGGGGATCGTTACGCCCGAGACGAGCAATGGGCTGCCAGTATACGCCTGCGTGCAGCACATAGCTGCAGGAAGTGTGCCCGCTAGCTTGTATGCATCGTATTGACGTTTCTGTGTTACACGGGGGCTCATATCTTGGCATGCTTTATACTTCGAATAATCGATATATCGAACTATTTCACGATCCTCTTCGAGTTTGATATATCCGCGGCTGCTGACGTGCGGATCAAAGTGAACCAAAGTGACTCGTGGCATTAAACTGGGCCTGCCAACTTTTGCGATAAGGGCTGTCTTGAGCACCTCGCGCTAGCCCGGCGGAAGCGGAAGTGGAACCAGTTTCCTACAATCCAGAGAGGAGGCATTTAGACAAGCCCAATGAAAACGTCTCAAGCTAACAGGGCGCCACACGTATGTATTTCTGTACACTGTCTGTAAATGAAGTTTTGTATTAGGATTACACATTGTAAACACTTCCAAGCTTTCTCATGCACCTCTCTCTCTCTCTTCCTCTCTCTCTCCTTTGATGTAACTTTTGTGTCCTACTGACATTCCCTTTCCCACATCTCTGATAACCATGTTCCAGCGCGACGAATTCTCCACCAACTGCACTGCAGGCGGCACACTTCCCTTTCATAATTCTTGGAATAAAAGCCGACATGCGATCCTGTACATAGACTAAATCAGCATGCTTGGAGATAGCAATAAATATGTTTTCTAGATGCCTTTTCCACTTGTATTCTGCAGCATCATTTAGGTAGGTGAAACAAAGAGGACAAAGAAGGCTACAAGGCGCAGGAAGAATGTTTTGGTTTGGTTTGCGGGGCTGACGTCCCAAAGCGACCCACGGTATGGGGGAAACCGTGTGGAAGGGCTCCGGAAAATCTAGATTTTTTTTTTTTCTAACATGCACTGGCATTGCATGGGTGTCTGCTTTAGCCGTAGTCTAAAAAGCGTATTCCGTAACCGGCATTGGATCCCGCGTCCTTGAGTTCAGCAGTCGAGCGCCCTAACCACTGAGCCACCGTGGCGCGACGGATCAGGAAGAGTGGCGCTGATGTTATCGATATTTCGAGCTCAGACATTGTTTGTAATCTTGCGCTTACGATGTCGATTTTTTCCTCTACCTTCAAATGAATGGCCCTAACATAAGTGCCGTATACTTAAGAACCTCTGCGAAACATATGGTGGCTGGTGAAACAAGAAGAGAACGAACGAGTGCTCCGTCTTGTTGATGATTGAGCACACCTCACGAAGTTTTCCGTGCTCTCGGCTGATGTTTTGCTAAGGGCAAATGATTGTGACGAGCAAAGCAGTTGCGACGTGCATTCAGGAAGGGAAAAAAAAAAATACGTGTGCTTCGCAAAGTCAGTTTTCTTTAGAGCATAAAAAATGGCTTTATTTCGGTGACCTTCGTGGAATTCGTGATTCGGTGGGGCTACCCATGCGTCAATATTACTGCAGAAAAATTTCAGGATTTTTTGATACACGTTGACTACACATACACAGTCGTAACCACCCGTTCAAGTGAATTGTATGACTGTTTGAACTAAACTAACTGAAGCCACTGTGACTGATTCGTGTGTTGGGGCTCATATTACGGTCGAGCTCGGAGAGTGGCGCACTTTGAGAGCCGTTGATTTCGACATTATGGAATCCCGGCGGACTGGCAGGCGGTCGGTTATAGTGTGCTTGGTGTTGCGCAAGATTTTCAACAGACATGACATTTCCTGGCTACCTGCGGTGATGCTTGGATATGACGTACGACCGTGTGCAAGGCTTGAGAAAGTTTTACGATGACTGCTGCATTTGCTGAGGAGTCTACGAAGGTTTCTACCTCTCTCCCTTTTTTTATTTTTGACGTATGATTGCGGATGTTGAGTTCTGACCATGCATTTCGCATACTTCATTTTTTTTTTTTTTTCAGGAATAAAACAGCTTATCCAGCAAGCGGCAGCGTCATTTCAGATTACGAAAGTGTGTAGCATGCACGGAGGTCATCATCATTTTGCGTGCGGCCATCGGCGCCGTTGCCCTTGAAGTTGGCCGCGCCGATGACACGTACTTGTCCGCCCTTGCGACGTGATAAAGTGACTCGAGCTGCTCGTGTGCACAATGCGAGGGCGACACGACACATATGCTAATTTGCAAGATCTACGAATCAAATAAAAGACGGCGCTTGAATCACGCATGTGGGCAATAAGCATCTCTGGTTTTCCCTCGAAAGGAAGGCTGGTGAGAGTGCAGATAAACGAACTGCGTTCAGATGTTCATACTATATAGTATATAGGCTTTCTCTTTCGCTCACGTGATAAGCTCGAATAAGCTTTTGCTTGCGCCCACTGGTGCTACGAAACCCAGGGAACAAAAATAAAATAATAATAATAATAATAATAATAGAGACGGGCGCATATGCTTATTATCAGTGCGATATCGTAAACATCGCCGTTGAATTATCAAAGTTCAAATATGTTGCTGACTGCTGGATTTTATGCAAGGGTGGAAGAACGGGCTAGTTGGTAATTCATGTTGAAAATCAAACTAGCGCACTTCAAAACAAGGACACAGAGAGAGCGCAGCGCTGTGTTGTCGTTCTCTCTCTGTGTCCTTGTTTTGAAGTGCGCTAGTTTGATTTTCAACATGGATTTTATGTATCGCTGTCCAATGTCACCTGCGCCGAAATGAAGCCGCCGAAATAGTGGTCATTGGCTGCCGCGGCAGCCAATGAAACGCTAGCTAATGCGAGTGGTGGCAAAGCCATACTTTAGCATACGACATGGGGCTGTAAACATGCATCTCCAGTATCCATCATGCACTACGCCACACGGAGCAGTGGGGGGTATAACGCTGTCCAGCTGGGATCTGGAAGATCAGCTCTGCCTGGTGGTCGGTTATAATGGGGCAGGTCAGTCATGAACTGACGTTATATGCTAAGACATAAGCAGTTGCTGCCTGTTGCCTTGACAGCTCTTCAAAAGCACAATCGGGGGGGGGGGGGGGGGGGGGCGAAACACGACAGCGTCGATTGATTGATTGAAAAACATTTATTGAGGTGCAGAAAAGGCGATGAGGAGTTGATCATGGGTGGCTTCCTCTGTACAGGATTCCAAGGAATGTTGCTGTGGTGCCGACCTGGCGAGTCAGTCCTCGCTGAACCACCAGGTCGGAGCAGTTCTCCCACTCGTCCTCAGAGATGTATGTTGTGATGTGCGGGGGTTTGTGTCCCTTACACCCCGCGGTGACGTGGTAAGCAGTAGGGGTGTTATCGCACCACGGACACGAGTCTAAATACTCGGTCGGGAACATGAGGTGCAGGCGATATAGGTTAGTGCACGTGTTGGTCTGGAGGCGTCGCCAGTCTCTATGCTCTAACCTCCTCGGCGTTAAGAGGCAGGCGGTGTGGTGAAGGGAATTGTCTGCGCTGCAGTCGCAGTGTAGTGAGACTTTCACCGTACGTGGGAGTTAGGGGGGGAGAATGAGACTCGATCGCTCGTTTGGTGTGTCCTCGAGCTAACATGTCTGCTACTTCGTTTCCCTCCAGTACCGCATGCCCTGGAGCCCAGGTGATTCTGTGTCAAGTTAGCGGGATTTCTTGTTGGTATTGCTGATTCTTAGAAGGTGTGCAATGCGGGACGAAATGCAGCCGGCCTCTTCTGAATCGGTAACAATTGTAGTGCTTCGGTGTGTAGAGTCCGCGTGAGCGATGGCCAAGGCGATTGTCGCCGCTTCTGCGATTACCGGGTTGACATGCTGGATACTGATGCTGTTAAATTCCTGGTTCGTGGCGTTGGTGAGGACAGCCACCGCGTGCCTAGATTGCGAGCACATGGAGGCGTCTGTGTAAATGACGTCGTTAGTGAGCCGAAGGCTTCGTCACAAGCTGTCAATTCGTGCATTTCGCCTGCCGTCATAAATGCCGGCCTGCATGTTCTTGGGGAGGGGGGCCACGTGTAAGCGGGTTGTCTCTGAGATGTCCTTCCGTGGTGTCGTTTATCTTGGTGACGTCTGCCGGGCTGCCTATGCGCTGCAGTAAATATCTGCCCGCACGGGTAGCGAAGAGGCGTTCTTTCTGTGAGGTGAAGGCGCTTCTTCAATTTCGAAAAATGTGCTGATTATCTAGTGCAATGAGTTTGTCCGTGCCTGTAGATAGCGGGAGACCAAGAGCCTGTTTGTGCGCTGTTCGAATGATGACGTCGGCCCGTTCTTGTTCCACGATGAGGAGAGACAGGTACGGGAGACCATACGCAAGGCGAGTGATGACCAGAGCACGCACTAGGCGTATGGTGTCTTTTTCCCTCATCCCTTTCTTATTCCTGGTGACGCGCTTTATCATCCATGCGATTTGCTGGGACGTGATCTTTAGTCGAAGTAGGGTACGGGTAGCTTTCCTGTCGTTTTGAAGCCAAAGCCCCCAGTATGCGACATAGCTCCACTTCTTTGATGGCAGTGCCATTTAGTTGGATTCCAATTGGGCCCGGTGAAGTGTAGGCATGGTCGTGTATACGGATGATTTCGGATTTCTTCGGCGAGCATTGCAGGTTGCAGAGCGCCGCTTGTGTTTCCACATTCCAGGCCGCCCGTGGTAGAGTTTGTTCTTTTGTGATCAGAGATCCCGTGGTTGTCCAGATTGTAATATCGTCGGCGCAGATAGTGTAGCCGATATCTGGAATGTCTTGGACAGCCCTTGCAATAGGCAGCATTGCAATGTTGAAAAGGAAAGGGGAGATGATGGAGCCCTGCGGCGTGCTGCGATTTGGGACCGTTTCCGGTTCAGTTCGCACTTCCCCAATTCCTATGGTGACCATGCGATTTGTAAGGAAAGTCTTGATACACTACCTAAAAGTGCGCTCGCCGCAATTCATTCTGTTTAATTCAGTTAGGATAGTTTTGTGGGAGACGTTGTCGAAGGCTCCTTTGAGATCCAGTGCCATTATGCAGTGTTCGTTCCCTTTGGGAATGTTTTGTAGCCATTCTTCCTTGATGAGAAGGAAGGCATCTTGAGTGCTGAGTTCTTTCCGGAAACTGATCATGATGGGTAGCAGGATGTCTTGGTCTTATGCAAAGTTTTGTAGTCTGGTGTGGACTACGCGTTCGTAAAGTTTGCCAAGGTATAATGTTAAAGATATAAGTCTTAGTACTTCCCGGTTGGGTGTTTTACCTGGCTTAGGAATCATGATCATTTCGGAATGTTTCCAGTCGTGTGGAAGGTCTCCCGTGGGCCACATTTCTTGGTTGGGATAGGTAGTAAGTGCCTTAATTTCGGTGGCGTTGAGGTTTCTAACCATTCCATTGGTGATTCCATCAGCTACGACCGCAGCGTTGCGGGTGGATGAGCGGAAGGTGGCTTATACCTCTGCCTCTTTGATCAGGACGTCAAGATGCGCATTTCGAACGCCTTTGTAGTCGAGATTGCAGGGTGGGACTGGTGGCCCGATGTATCGAGTTATTAGTGCGCCGAACATTGTATACAGTTGTTCCCCGGAAACATTTGCGCGATTTGTTTGAGCGTCCGGTTTGTGACCGTGCGTAAGGAGGCAGGGTCCACCAGGTGTCGCAGTATCACCCATGGTCTGGAGGTGCCTAGCGTTCCCTTGAGGGACTCCCAGAACTGCCGCCAGTTCTGGTTGAATAGCCTTGTGGCGTATATCTGTGCCTCGGTGGTGAGTTCCGTGATGCGCATGCATCACGGAACTTCACAGCAGCTTATCTTCTGATAAGTTGCCGACGGTTGTTCCAGATAGTGAGAAGGTGAGAATCTATTCACCGCGAGATCGACCTAGAGGTGGCGCCACCGTCGCTCCGATAATGGCGATCGGCAGCCGGCGGCGCTCGCAGAAACGCACGCGGCGTATGTCTGCTTCCGAGTTTACGGCGGGTTTGTTAGCGACGAAAACATGCCATATGCAAAGCATGAGTGATATACTGTTTAAGTGTTCTAATATTGTAGAAAATAATCTAAAAAAGATGCGCGGATTTTAGGAAAACAAGGCACTCAACCACCCGTCTTTTAGATTTACTGGCATCGCTTTGCACGCTTTTTGCGTTGTCTGGCGCTCACAGGCCTGATACTTGGGCCTGAACATGACATATCTTATCGCCTTTTCAACAGCGTGCGCGTGTCGAATGAGACAGGCAAATTTAGTGTCAAGCCCACGGATATACATGGTTCGTGCTCTGACCTCCAGTACTTTAGAATGAATCAAGGCAGCCTGGTTCTTTATATCGTACTTGACTCGATGATTAAGCAGGTTAAATGTAGCACTGACAGCGTACTGTACGGCGGGTTCACGTAGACTGAGTGGACATCAACTCTGGTAGACAACCAGGCACAAGTATTCACCAAAAAATAGATTACGCCGACACTGTACAAGAAACCTCGCCGCACAGGAAAGCTGACTGCTCACAAGGGGATTGGTGAGTAGATTGAGTTTGCCGAGCTCACAACAAGGCGGATGCTCCTTGCGGCAGATAATCTGACGCTTTGAAATGAATAAACGATTTCCTGAAACCGAGGAAAGTATGAGAAATTTCTGATGTGCGTGATATTTAAAATGGCAAATTAGTAGTGTAATAACTTTTTTTTTCAATGGCAATGAATTTCATCATGTGACAGAACTTTTACACAGTTGAAAAAATTTAGGACTATCAGCGATTAGTTTTCAGTAATCCCTTACAAAAATGAGTTTTGAAACTCTGTTGTTGGACTATTGACCGCCTTTTGAATTTATTGAATTTCGATAGACATTCAACCCCAGCTGAATGCAATCTTTACAGGGCCAACAGAATTTTCATTGTGTTCTACCCAATAGACTTTTTGTGCAATTTTTTCTATGTGCTTTTTGTTGTCAGTTTTCAACGTTCACGAACAATTAGCGTGTACTGTTCATGCTGACCCATGTTTTTAAGTAGTTTTAGGCACAAATGATAAGAGCATGATGTGACAATTTCGTTATGAATTTTTGGTCTCACTTGTAATCAACTATTGGCCACATTCTGCAAAGGGAAATATAAGAGCAGCATGCAGTTGCGTGCTCGTTCATGTTATATAAAAGTACATATTAACTGTGCACACTTAGCTCAAGCTTCGCAACACAGTGAAAATATGCCCTAAAAACTTCATGATGGCAAAGCCTCCACTAATAATGCAAATACATCGTTGAATGTCAATCCGAATCCGTAATGGATCAGCTTCTGTATGTCGCAGAAGGTAACTTTAGTGGTAGGATATATTTTATATTTATCATAAAACAAGTTCAGTGAGTCATCATACTAACAAACAGGATCCTAGATTGAACCTACCATGTAGGGCAGGACAGAGCTTTTTTAAACCAGTTCCAAAGTTCACTATATATATGCTTCAGGGTCTGACATTCTGCCCAAGCATAGGTATTTTTGCCCGTAGCTTATTGCCGCAAAATAAGGTGCAGTCTGTATTGGAATCCTCCACCGCTCTATGTCTTTGGAGAGTTTTACTGTAATTTTTTCTTTTCTTTCCTTTCTTAAAGTGGACACCATGCTAAAATGAAGTCACTTTAAACATTGAGGGGTTCTAATAATCACCGATTGATCCCACGGATACTATAGAGTTAACACGCATAACAAAAACATTCGCGTATGAAAAAAAAAGAAGAAAAAAAACAAGATTGCATGCGTCTTCTAACGGCGACTCTTTTTTTCAAGGACGCATTCGGCCGCCGCCTTGCTTCTGTCCGCATCCCACTTCCCCCGTGCCCCGCAAACGGCGCCAGCATGTCCGGAGAGGTCGAGGGTCGCTTCCTGTCGGCTGGGGGGAAAAAGGGGGGAGGGAGGAGGGGTTGCTCCCGCTTGGTCTCCGCTCTGTGCCTTCTCCGTGGTTTGTTTTCACGGAGATGACCTTGGCTTCAGCAGTCGCGCAGTGGGGGTGGCGGCTTTTCACCGAAGCTGTTCTTCTGCGCCCCGTTTTCTTTGCACGCAGACGCGGGTACGCTGAGTGCGGCGATGTGCCAGTTCAGTTGGCGTTTTCCCGCCACCGTGGTCGCATCTTGCACTGTGAACGAAGCACCGTATGTAGGTTTTTCGCTGGTGATTATCACGAAGATCGTTTTGTTCAAATTGGAGCGCGAACGTACGAATTTAAGTCTTCGGAGGACTCCGCTCTTGGGAGGCAGCTTCTGCGCAAGGAGGACGTGTTTAAGAAGTTCAACAGTCGCAGGCATTTTGGATTCTAAGCGAAAAGCCGGCGCGGGCGGAGGGAGCGTCTGCACTTTGGTGAGTGTTTTACTTTTTCCTGTTCGTGTTTGTGCCAGTCTTGTACAGTGTGTGTTACAAGGTGAAGCCCGCATGTAAATATTTCTAGCAGACAAACCAGCCTCGTCGGAAAAAAAAGGAGGGGGAGAGAGAGAGAACGAGGCTTGTCTCTAGGCGGACGCTGGGGCCGATGGAACGCCAGCTGGAATGGCGACATTTTCTTTCTTTTTTTTAACCGGTGACCGTTTTTGACGGATGGTTCGGCACAGTGCTGTACTCTTTCGATACGCTACTCGCGCTGAGACGGACACATTATCGAGATCATAATATGCCTCTGTCACACATTGTGGATTATTGAATCTGTGCAGCTCCGCCATTTTTGCAGTGTTTGTTTTTGTTTCCACTCATTTTAGTGCCTATAGTTGGTAATTTTGCTTCAAGTTTTCTGGGTAGTAATGCTTGTGACCTGCGCTTTGCTATTTATATTCACAATGGGATCTTTGACGGCAGCATATATTGTTTATCAGGGCGAAATGAACGATGTGGTAGTGCTGCCGAGCTGTGGAGGCGGCGGTCGATGCCGTCTAAGCAGTGAAAGACAGTGACAACTCATTTTAGACAAGAAATTTCTTGAGCTATGACGTGGAGCAGCGCACAAATGCCTTTGCTCTATTTTTAGGTTAGTATATACCGCAGCTTAATTATGATTTATATTGTTTATTTCAGCATCACATGCGAGGAGTTCCCGGACGTATCAGCGTTTTACGCAAAGAACAGCCTGGCGTCATACCTTGCACATGAATTGAAATAAAGCAAATAAACAACCCAGCTCATGTTATGGGTTCACCAAAGATGCATATTTTTTCTTTCTCATTAACGCGCATTTTTTATTTTGTGTTCCCTTTCCGCTGCGGATTAACAGAAAATGCTGCGTGATCAACGGTTAGCCAGGAGCAGGCACGAGGTGGTTTACATTAATGCAAAAGTAGCACAGCACATATCCTTGCTGCGGTCAGTCAACACATTCTATGTTCTGCTCGACCAATCAACAATTTAGTCAGTTTAGTGTAGGTTAATGAGTGAGTAAGTATAATGGGGCTTAAAAGATCAAGATCTGTTTTGTTCTTTTATGCCTCACTATGCTTATCATTAACCAGCACTGATCAGACAGGATTGTTGATTGGTCGGGCAGAACATAGAATGTGGTGACTTATCGCAGCTAGGAGATGTACTGTACTACTTTTGCATTAATGAAAATCACCTCGTGTCTGCTCCTGGCAAACCGATGGTCGTGTACTATTTTCTGTTGTTCAGGAGTGGAAAGGTAGCAGAAAATCAAAAAGCGTCACTTGCAGAGTTTCTGAATCATTTGAGTCTGAAATCAACAGAATTTCAGTTGCGCGAATTCCAAAAGCGCTCTTAAGAAACACATGGGCCACTATTTCATAAGCGCTCAACAAGAGGTCAACACTGCATCATCCAAGATGTTGCCGATTATCGACAGACTTTCAACAGCGTGTATTGACACAACGCTTTCGAATTTCTATAGAAACCCTACATGCATTTTTGTAAGGGATGTTAAAGTCCAAGTTACGAATCAGTAGCTGCGAAGACATCGTGAAAACTGCGCTTGTCGATGTCATGTTCTGACAAATAATTTTGAAGTCTGAAGATTTCTTTATCATTGTAATTATTATTGAGCAGTGACTTGCGGCAGTTCTTTCGTATACTTCCAAAACAGATGCCGGATATAAAACTATCCTGAAAGAAATGGAGTTTATCTTATCATGTGACCATAAATATGTATTTCTTCCCGAACTAAACACCGATTGTTAAGCCCGTATGAAGCTATTTTACTCCCCTTGTCAGAGACAACCAGTTTGCTCGAAAGACAGCACAGACAAAAAGGGGTTATAATTATTCGAATGAGCTACTAGTTTGGTTTGGTTTGTGGGGTTTAACGTCCCAATACGACTCAGGCTAACAGAGACGCCGTAATGGCGGCCTCCGGAAATTTAGACCGCCTGGGGTTCTATAACGTGCACTGACATCGCACAGCACACGGGCGTCTTGCTTTTCGCCTCCATCGAAAAGCGGCACCCGAGGCCGGGATTCGATCCCGTATCCTTGGGTGCAGTAGTCGAGCGCCGTAACCACTGTAATTAATATATGTATACTGTGTAATATTTAGTCTAACAGGTGCTGCCAAGATTTGTTTCTCAAACGTTCGAGCATTTCTCTAAAGCGAAATGGGCTCATTGTCACTGTTACAAATGCGCAGAATCCTTCAACAGAAAAAAAAAAGAAGAAATGAAATGCATATATGGGCTTAACGCGCAATGCGACGTCGGCTATATGACGGATGATGCCTCGGTGTCATTGGCTACGTGGGATCTTTTAACGTGCAATCAAATCCCACAGCCGAGGAGTGCCTTTCGAAACGACTGAGATCGAACCCCTCGTTCTTGGAATCAGCAGTCGAGCACTCTAGCTACGACTGAGACACCGCGACAGAGGTTTAACAGCTAAAAAAAAAAAAGTACTCAGACAACTCTATTGTAGATACAAAAGGCACAGAGTCAGACATGGCAGTAATTGAATTACAGTAATGAAATTACTGTAATTCAATTATTTTCTTCGGTGATCTGTAATGTAATGAATTACTTTTTCGGGTTGGTAATTCAGTAGCGAAATGATTTACTTTTTTCGCAGTAATTTCGCAGCAAAATTAATCAATTCCTTTCAAAATTACTTTTGCTAAAGTACGCCACTACTCCTTCAATAGACAACAAAGTAGAGTGCCGCGAAAGCAAGAGCGACGTGCGGCAAGTCGAAGCCAGAGTAACGGATCGGCAAAAGGAGACAGAATTGAGCAGAACAGTGCGTCTGAGACCTCGTGTGAAGCAGGGTCACACCATTCTCCGAGCAGCATGATACAAGGCGTCAAGGGAATGCCGAAGGAAGAGATGATGCAAGAAGGCTGGAGTTGAAAACTAGTTGGGAGCGCGGCGTAGCGCCACTCCCTGTTGCGTCGGCTAGGGCACAGTGGTGCCTGGTTACACTCATCACCACAGGGCGAGAGAGGATAGGGAGGGGGTGATAGGTGGGAGGGCCCATGGCGTGAGCCACCGCGGCTTGAGCATTACTGAGCAGTGAGCACAATGCGTCGATGTCGATTCTTGGAACTGAGGAAGTAATAAATAACGGCTGCTGAAGCGGTTCCTTCAGCAGCCGTCACTCCCTGCTGGGCTATCAGTTTCTTTTTCGGTCATGCGAACCGGCAGGGATGGTAGCGCGCACGACGTATTATTCGGTATTATCTGAAATTTTACACTTTATCGCAACAAATGGAAAGCTTAGAATAGAAAGAAAGGGCGGTGCGTTCGTCGCTGGGGTGGTGGTTGCTATATGGAACAGTGAACGAGGGAGAAGAGTGCGAAATCATGATTTTTCCTGTTCCAAAACCGGCCGCCAGGTGCCTGGAGTGCTAGGCTAGTCGACGCTCGCACGATAACGTTCTAATCGCGCTCGACTGTAAAGAATTACTCGGCTGATGGTACAGTGTTTTTGGTTGTCCCGGAAAATCTCCGCAATTATGTGCTGCACGCCATGCACGACGACATCGCATAGGGTCCCCTTGGGTTCTCCAGCACATTGCACAGACGTCGCCAGCGCTTTTACTGGCCGAAAATATATAAGACCACTAGACAAAACTTCTCCAGCTGTGACCAATGTAAGCGCCTCACGTCTCGCCCCATTTCCCCTGCAAGTCTTCTCCAACCGGTACGGCCACCATCGGCGCCTTTTGAAAAAGTTGGCATCGACTTGCTCGGCCCATTTCCCAAGTCTGCAGAAGAACGCCGCTGGGTTATCGTCTGTGTGGATTTTTGACAAGCTTGTGGAGGCTGCAGCCGGTTTGCATCCGCCAATTGCAACTGATGTATCGCCGTTTATGCTGCACTCGTTTTGTTCTCCGTCATGTTGCTCCCCGTGTCATCATCAGCGACCGCGAACGACAGTTCACTGCTGACATCGTAGCAGAATTACTTCGGTTGTGCGGCTCCAACTACCGCCACTCCAAACCTTACTACCCACAGACCAATGGTTTGACTGAGCGCACCAAACCGCACCCTCACCAACATGCTGTCCATGTATGTCGCATCGGACCACCGGAACTGGGACACCGTGATGCAATTCGTGACATACGCGTATAGCACCGCGAAGCATGAAATCACAGGGTTTTTCCCCGTTCTAACTTACCTCAGGATGCCCCGCACGTTTTGAGATACCATGTTACCCTTCTCGTCTCACGACGACCCTTAAGTCTATCAGGTGGTATGTCGTGCTGAGGAAGCTCGTCGCTTGGCCCGCTTGCGCGCTTTGTCCTTACAGCTCCACTACAAAGAACGCTACGACAAGCGCCACGTTGAGACTAAATATTCGCCTGGAGATTTCGCGTGGCTTTGAACACTTTTACGCGAGAGAGGCTAGTGCCAGAAGTTTTTGTTCAGGTACACTGGCCCCTTCGTCGTGGTTACTAGGTTAAGCGAAGATAACTATGTGATCGACAAAGTTACCGCCCACAATCGCTGCTCTCGCACCACCTAAGTAGCCCATGTGGCTTTTAAGCGTTGCGTCCGTCGTCCAACCTGACTTGCTCGAGGACGGGCTTCGTCTGCAACGGGGGAAACTGTCACGCGCTGCGCAGTGACTGATGTGAACTGTAGTTAGGAGGCTGACGAAATGCGAATGACGTTGGCCTGGCTACCTGTTCTACCTCGAGTTCATCCCCCATCCCATCCGTAACAACATGTAGGACGGGGCGCCGTGTCCGTAAACAATACGGTGCAAGCACGAATAGATGGCTTCGCAAATTTAGACGATGTGTCGCGAGCCACAGCCTTGGTTTCCACGTAAGGTGTCATATAGTCAATCGCGACTATAATTCGATTATTGCCGGAAATGAGCTCAGAAGATTCACGCCGACTTGGTCAAAAGGACTGCGGGGCGGCGCAATTCGTTAGAGCCAGACATGGCAGTAATTGAATTACAGTAATGAAATTACTGAAATTTAATTACTTTTTGGTAATTTGTAATGTAATGAATTACTTTTTCAGTTTGGTAATTTAATAATGTAGTGAATTACGTTTTGGGAGTAATTTCGCAGCAAACTAATTAATTCCTCTCGAAATTACTTTTACTAAAGTGCGCCATCACTCCTTCAATAGACAACAAAGTAGAGTGCGCGAAAGCAAAAACGATGTGCTGCTATCCGAAGTCAGAGTAACGGATTGGCAAAAGGAGACAGGATTGAGCAGAACTATAGTCAACTAGAATACTCTGTAGAAAAAGTTGTTGTTTTGTTTAATAGCTTTACTTAGTTTTTGCATTTATGGAAACTAGAAAGTAATTTCAAAGTAATTGAATTACTCAGTAGAAATATTTGTAATGTAATTTCATTACTTTTGGGGAGCAGTAATGAGTAATGTAATTTAATTACTTTTCTGCTATTTTCAGCAAAGTAATTAGTAATGTAATTTAATTACTTTTCAAAAGTAATTTTGCCATGTATGGTTAGAGCAGACTCGCAGGCTTTAGAGGACGTACTTTACGGCGCTGACATTCGGCAACCTCTGACGTTGCGGTGTATAATGGCAGCTAGTTTTGGACAATAATTGACCTGAGACACGCTCGCTATAAATAAACTGCACGTAAATTCCTAAACAGCCAGAGGTGGGTTCATCGTGATAAGCAGCAAAGATGTGGTATCGGAGGTCTGATGACACGATTTTGCTATCGTTACTGGAGTTTTTCTCGTGGAGTTTGCCATTGCGCACATAAAACAAGTAAATGTTTTGGGCCATGAGGCAATAAATATCGATTAAAAAAAGTGTTTTGGGACGTTAACCGTAGGGGTACGTTGGAATCGCGGCTCTCCATATAATCAATGACAGGTCGTTCGCCCGTAACAATCAACCAAGAAAGCGACTGTCTGCCTCCGAGCTCTCGTCAGCGAGTGGCACTGTGCTATAGGCAATATTAGTTTTCGTTAACGGCTCGAGCTCCATTTTCAACGCGATAGTGTTAGAGGTCCGTTCTCCAGAAAAACCTGGCGTCGGTATTGTGAGTGAAAAATCACAGACATAATCGGCAGATGGCATGGCCGTGCACTGATTGGTTTTCGGGCTGTGTGACGTCACGAGACCGCATGAACTCGGGCTTCGCCTTGAGAGAGGCAGATCAAATGCAAGCCTTCAAAGCCCATGAATATCGAGTTAAATCTGCTGCCCTATTATTCCCCGTCAGTTTGGCCTGGCAAAATACCTACGTCGGGTAGTCTTTCACAGAATGTTGTAGCTTACGGTTAATGAGCATGTTCGGGCTAATGCAGGTACAAATTAAAATATTAGTGATTAAGCGAGCAGCGTACGCGAGATCCGCAATGTTATATCTGCTGACGGCAGTCATTAATGTCGCTGCGTTATATAGACTTAAATGCGGAAGTTAAGTGTCCCTCAGTTTGTTTATTTATATTGCTAGTCTGCATAATGCTTACCTGGAAAAGCGCTTCGAAGCAATTATATCTCTAAAACGACACCTAAATGCCAGGCTAAAGCTTGAAAAGAAACTCGGGCAACAAAATGCGCTGCCAATGTATGCGGGATGATAGAGACACGTCGACCGTGGTATTGGCAAGAACCGCGGTATCGCGAAATACGCGGGCTCGCCCCAAAACAAACAAGAAACTAATCTTGAGGGTGTTTCCACGTAAGATCAAACAAAACATGGTCGGTCGATCTTTTATAGCTATTTCAAAATTTTATATATTGTTTCCGGATGACTGGAAAGAATTAAAGTTGGCTTTGCTACCAAAATTGTTTTAGAGGCAAAGGGAATTCATAATGGCGAAGAGGTGGAGTGCTGCGTTTTTCTTTGCTGTTTTGGCCAACATTGGTTATTAATTACGCAAAATGTGTTAATGTTAGGTAGCTGAAAAATGTCTGGCTAAATACATACATGTCTTTATTTGTATCCAGTTATTCAGTAGTCAGTAAATTCAGTATTCAGTTAATCTTAGCTTTTTTGGGTAGTGTAGATGAAATTTCTCAATATCGTTCCAGGAAGCGAAATTTTACCTAATTTGCAGACCTTCATATCAAAAAAGGTTTATGGTAGAGGTGCAACAACTCCGCACTATGTTCTCAGCATACGTATTTATCGAACTGCTAAAGCTCATACTTATATAACGTTTTAGTACAGAGATATGATCGCACTAATTTGAAGAAAACAGCGAACACTGAAAAAAATTCTTTGGACAATGAAAAAACATTTCTGATATTTTTCAACCGAATTGAAGATCTGGAAGCATCCCCTGCAGACCTAAGCATGTCGAATCGCGCGTATTATCACACGCGTCTACAATCGTAATCATATACTCCAGGAAAAGGACACTCCACTCATCACAAACGCGCTATATTTTCAGTATAGAGGCATACCGCCTACCATGTCATCGGTCTTAAACACAACAAAAGTCAGTACACTTACCATGTGTCAAGGCAGAGCTATCCCAACATTTAAACGCTATTGAAACGAAACTACTACAGTTGGGGATTACATAATAACGAAGAAACAAGTTCCTCCACTAATCCAATCAGGAACCCGATCTGTCAATCCATTTACTACCATGGCCCTTACTCCTAGGAGACATTTATTCTGGTCCCACGAGCCGGAGATCAGGTCAAAGCGACCGGCACTTGCAGACTGGAAGAACAGACAGTAGAGTTCTTGGAGGGCTCTTAAAAAGCTTTCCGAATTGGCTTTTAATATCACTGATCACTTTATTCCATGCGGAAAATAAATTACCGGTCAAAATTTTCAGCCTGACTACGCTCAGTGCAGGATAACGGCCGGTCAGTCCAATATCTTTGTAACCTTTGTTAATATCTCTATAACTGCTTAAATCTTTATGGAAACTGTTATCACTGTACCCTCGCCGAATTCCCAATCTCAACCTGCTACCGGTCTTTTTGCAGCCTTTCCCTATACGTTAAGTTCTCTGAGATTTCATTTCTATGCTTTTAACTACCAATCGTTTTCTTCCCTTCTCTATACACGGCTTATGAATTTCGTTTTTATTTCTACCAGGATATCATTATATTCCATTTATTCCCCGACCTTTCCTCAACACCATCAAATCAACACCAACCAGGCTGTGCTGCGCCTACTCGCATGGATCCCGAACGTCACTAAAGCGCAGGAACTGCCTTATGTGATGCAAACACTCTTCGGGCAAGTCCGCCAACTGTGCCTTGCCGTCGTCGCAAGGGTTGCACTCCACAGAATCGCGCACGACACTTGCGAGGCGCATGAACTCTGTGAAATCCGCAAGTCGGCGTGCACTCTCAGCAACCAGTTGCTTTGCTCTGTCTCTCTGGATGTGCACCGCTGTCTCAAGCTCCTCAATTAACACAGGGTAACTTAACGTGGTTTCAAAGGCTTCAGCGGTGTACTTAGCCCGGATTCCCGTAACATAGGTAGCAGCGCGCTTTGCCAAGGCCTGGTTCCTCTGCAAGATGTTTTGAATGTGCAGGCGCTCGCTCATCATTTCGCCGCCAGTGCTATTGTAAGAAAAAGTTAGACTCTGAAGCGCATGATTGCTCTCGAACTCGGGCGTCGTGAGCTCCGTGACAAACTCTGTGAATGCTTCGGGGCACGGAGGTAGAAGTTCGAACTGGCGCAGGGTCCTGCTTCGGTGCAGCAGGCCTGCCAACGGCGCCATGTCATGGCCACATCGCCGCCAGAAGCGGATGGCTAGACCCCTGACTGTTGGGTTGAGGAGAACGGCATTGCATATAGCGGGGGCGCACAGATTCCAGCATTTGTTGCAGCACCCGGATTGAACATCCAGCACCAGGTGTCTGATGAAAGACGCTCTCTCGATTAGCTGAACAATGACCGTTGACGTTGGCTCCGTTTCGCCGGTCGCGCAAAGAATGGATGACACTTTCAGAGTGACCTCTGTGATTTGACCTGCCATCATATGATTTCCAGCTGTTAGGAGGATGTTGAAGGGTAGGGCGACAATGTCTATGTCTGGGTAGTCCAAGGTGAAGCAGCTATCCACCAGAACCCTTTGTTGCATGCCACTTTCACTGATAACGCTGCACACCTGCAGTGTGTTCTGGTATACTTCTGTTATCGTGAGTCTCTCCAGAGACTTATTTCTTGCTATCGCTCGCAGAAATCCCTGGCATTCCACGGCGCAGAAGGCCCACATTGAGAATTTCAGTTCCCTCAGGGACATCTCATCGGCCAACAGTGCCGTGATCCAAGTTTTCACATGCTCAGTTACTTCAGAGTGGGTTTCCAGGCAGTCTGGGCAGTACTGAGGTAAAGTTGGAAAGTCTTCAAAACCCTCAAAATCTTCTCTGTCAGCTTTAAAGGTTCTATATGAGAGGTGGAAGTACTTGAGCGTTTTGTTGCGGTTTAAAAGAGTCTTTATTGGTGGGGCATAATAAGGATAGAGCGAGGCAATTTCTAGGTCTAGCTTGATCAGCACTTTGTTATCCGAAAGAGCAAGGCATATAGTCCAGAAGTCTTCAAGGAAACTATGAGATGGATCAGTTATTTTCAGTGATGTGAGCGACCTGCTTGTTCGCAGGTACGTAGTAAGGCAGAGATCCAGGCTTTCCGGACCGTAGAAACGAGAGCGGTTGTCGAGAACGTCTCTAGAAAGCGACAGTTCCGTAACGCCAGTGTTTTGGAACATCACTGTTTTGAAGATGCTTGCAGACGGATTCTCAAGTGAATCATGCAAATAGATGTTACTAGCGTTGAGCACTGTCAAAGAAGTGCCCGCCAGTATGGGTGCAAGTGCGGCAAGAAAGTCACCCTCTATATGCCCGCACAATGAGAGCGATTCTAGCTTTGGCAGGGAAGCTATCGCCTTGGCCAGGTGTATCGACGAGGTTCGCATTCCCGAATTCCACCACGCTAGTGTGATCCTCTTCAGCGCTCGGCTGCTGAGAATCGCTTGGCACACGATGTATGCGTTATCTCCCATGACGTCGTCGTTTAGGGTAACTTCGACCACGCAGCAGTGCCTGGCCAGCAGTTCATACAGGCACGACGCTGCTCGTAATCTCTCTTCACACGTGGCCCAACGTGTGAGGAACATGCCGTCACTCGCCCACACAAGGGACAGTTCCGAAGCGGACTCCTCTTGAAGTTCAAGCCCGACGACCCAGAGGATGCTGTTCCAAGCTTTCAAATTTCCGAAGATGTGGCACAAGTGACCTTCACTGCTCGTGCACGGCCGACGGTGTTCGATGCTCAGACCATCGTAGTGGCTGTGGTCCATGCCTTCAAGCGCCTGTGGCGGTTCCCCTACCTCAACGGTATCTTTTGGAATCTCGGCCGCCATAGGGCGATGCTCGTCGGAACAGTCGTCGACTTCATGCCCCCGCTTTGTCATCGCAGTAGCGCCGACACGTCGAGAACAGGCCTGCAAGATAAGCATCAGGAGATGGGTCAGAGGGGCAACCGCAAGAACAGGGCGCGTGAGCAGCACTTGCAAAAATGGGTCTGTTTTTCACGCTGCCAACTTGAATATCGAATTAACATTACGTAGAAAAAAAAATAGCCTCTTTTTTGGCAGAAATACGCAGCCGTCGCCAGGGGACACTGCGGGGGTCGCACTATGATTTATAAAGGGAAAGGAGAAAGGATGCATATAAAATCCTACAGGCCGATTACCATAACATCTGTTATGTACAGGTTAGCCATGTAGGCGGTGAAATTAAAGGTGCAAGCATGGGTAGAAAGTAACAAGATACTCGGAGAACTTCAGAACGGCTTTAGAAATGGTAGGCGCTTAGATGATAGCCTGTTCTTGCTTACCCAATGCATCGAAATATCTAGAGTGGAAAATAGACCTTTGTATTTGGCCTTCCCTTGACATAAACGGGGCGTACGACAACGTAAGCAGGGAACTCCTGTAGAACATATTAAAAGGATAAGGTATCGGTTATGAGATAATAGAGTTCCTACGGGAAATATACAGGGATAACAAAGTAGAAATTCCGTGGGAAGGGATAAGAAGTACGGAAGATGTCAAAGTATACAAAGGATTAAGACAAGGCTGTCCTCTATCACCGCTGCTGTTCATGCTTTATATGATAAACCTGGAACGGAGGATACAAGACAGTAACCTAGGTTTTAACCTGTTATATAGATTAGTTGGAAAGGCGGTAGAGCAGCGCCTCCCCGGTTTGATGTATGCAGACGATATTGTGCTGCTAGCGGAGAGTCTGGAAGAATTGCAAACTCTAGTTAAGTATTGCGGAGACGAAGGGGAGCGCAGTTAAGTCGGGTCTGATGATTTTCAACGGCTCAACTGATCAGGGTCTTAAAATACAAGGCCATGAAATACCTAGAGTAGCAGAATATAAATATTTTATTTATTTATTTTTTATTTAGAACATACTGCAGTCAATATAGACCAAGCAGGAGGGCAATACAGGACAAAAGAAAACGCATTTCAGCGCCACCATCGGCAAGCAAATATCTGGGGGTATGGGTAAACGAAGGATTGGCATACATTGGAAGGCATGAGCGATCACTTAAGGCCAAAGGGCGAAGGAATGCCGGGATAATGAAGCATAAGGCATTGTGGGAATACAATAGGTATGAGGTCTTGAGGGGTATTTGGAAAAGAATTATGGTGCCCGGACTTACTTTCGGAAATGCGGTTTTGTGCCTAAAATCAGAGGTACAGTCGACATTAGAAATAAATAAGAGATCCGTTGGACGATTAGACTAGGTACCCACGGCAAAACTACAAATGAGGCGGTACAGGGAGATATGGGCTGGGCATCTTTCGAAGTACGGAAAGCTCAGAGTAAAATATTATATGAGGAACGCCTGAGGAAATTGGACAGTAACAGATGGGCAGCTAAAGTATTTAAATACCTGTACTTAAAAAGCGTTGACTCACAATGGAGGAAAAGAACTAGGAAACTAAGTATGCTGGTCACAAGGACGGAGAAATAAAGAGCAATAAGCAACAGGTGAAAAACACAGAAGGTAAAAATTGGATAAATTCGATGAAAAAGAAACAGAGTGTGGAATTATACCGAAAGTGAAAAATGCAGATTAGGAAGGAAGATTTCTTTGATAACTCAAAAGGCAGTGCCCTACTTTTTGAAGCTATATCAGGGTGCCTTAGAACACGCAGCTACAAAAAGAAATTTAACAATGGAGATAACTCCAGTGAAACAATTGACCATATTATACTCGAATGTAATGGTATCAATCCGGAAGTTGATGCAGGCGCAATCACTGTTCCTGAAGCTTTGGGGTTTAGAGATACCAGTGGCCGGGTGAATAAACCGGCGGTGGAAACTAGCAAAAAACGACTGGAAGATTGGTGGCTTAAAAGCAGAGAAGTGACATAATGTTAGTAATGTAGAAACAAAAATTTAATAAATAGAATGATGGTTTAGTTAACCAATCTAAGTCAATAATTAAGATATATGGAGAAAAATGAGCATGATAGCTACTGCTACCACCCCGTTTCAAAGGGGACGCTCCTATATTCCATCCATCTTCAATTAGCGAAGATGCCGCGTAACGAAATTGCAAGTACCGGAGAAAGCGCCGATGTGACTCCGGCACTGCGCTGCGTCCACACTGCAGCTCTCCGTGGTGTTGTAAAAATGACACTGGCACGCTATTTCCACTCGAATGACCATCGGGGGTTTCACCTTGTCCAATCGTACCAGTTGCGCCCACAGACAGCGCACCATCTCCGTTGCGGAGAGCGGCAGTCAGCCGTGCGCGTCTACCGCCTTTGAAAACTTGTAGTACACAGTAAGACGTTTTCAGTGCATGCCGTTAATAGAAACAAGATGGTCTTAATCGAAATCTTTGAGCGCATATTCTTGGGAAGAAAGAGAAGTGAAAAGTGTACATGACTACCATCGTACGCCTCCTGCCGCGGCAAAAAAGACCCTCTCTTAATTAAGAAAGGGCACAAGCCGTGGTGTGCAGTCCCTTGCCCTGAATGCCTGGCGCTGTACATTGGATAAACTAAGAATTTTGTAGAAAGGATGAAGCAGTAAAAAGCTTATATTAGAAAAATGAACAACGAGCGAAGCGCGCCTGCCGAGCTTTGCGATGCATGTGAGATATTGACGAAACTATATATATATAGTTTCGTCAATATCTCACATGCATCGCAAATATATATATATATATATATATATATATATATATATATATATATATATATATATATATATATATATATATATATATATATATATTGAGCTGGAGGTCGTCATACTCGCATAGAATGCAGCTTCAGGCATGGCCAATTCAGCAGATGTAATAAACCCTTACCTTTTCGTTCGCTTACGGTAAGTCCATTGACTTCACGGTTGAAGTGTATTAAACGTTCAGTTGCAACTGAGGCGCACTCTATCCTGAATAAGGAAACAGAGTACACCTCGAAACATCGCGTTTTCAGGTTTGTCGAGATTCATTTCTCCTTTCATTTGCATTCCTCAACCATGTATGTCGAATGTTTTCGTGTGAATCGCGTAACTTTTACTTGCGATAAGGTGACAACGGCTGCAGAACGGAGAGGCCTCTTATGAGCAGCTTCGATGATTGCTTGCTTCTACGCGTGGAACGAAACCTCGTTTAATGTGCTCCATATCTTGGTGCGCCTATACTTAGGTGAGTGACATACGCCTGATCTGCTAATGAGCTCCCGCAGGAGTCCCAAGTACATGACAGGTGCGTGCCGCGCATGAAGGATCTTTTAAAGCTGCCACAACCTGCGACACAACAGTTGGCTCTTCTCAATGGCCTGCCTTTCGCGAAGGACCATAAGCGCGTGCAGGTGATGAATTGCGCGATTTCAAGCATAGAAGCGCTGTCGGCCCCACATGGAGATTTCACTGCGTGAACTGATCGCAATCAGTGCTTAACGCACAGGTTTATTTACAAATGAGATCAGAATTGTCGGTTAGGAAAAATAATCGGTGATTTATTGGGGACATTTGAAGACCTGATGTATATGCTTATCGTACAGACACGATATTTCCTGGGCGCCTGCACACGCACGCATTGAAAGCAACGAATGTGCCAACAGTGAGGCGTGAGCAGCAGCACGCAAAATATCAACTGCGCCGGACACACGTCCAAAGCACCATAGCGGGTACCAAAACTGTTCGTTGGAGACCTCCGCCTTCAATAAATCTCGTGGTAGCGACGCAGCAAAGCCCAGGAACTTGTTGGTCATCAATGTTGACTCGAACATTGGGCGATGGACCCATGTCTGTGCGGCACCTTGAAGGATGTAGGAGCAACAGTTCTGATTTACTCGGTGAGCAGGTGAGGCCCACCGCCGCGGCGTGCGCCGTGACTATGTCCGCCCCAGCCTGGAGGGTTTCCTCCATTTGACCGACATTACTCGTTGATGTCCAAAGAATAACGTCATCTGCGTAGAATGAGCGGGAGAGGTGGGGGATAACTGTCAGGGTTTTTGCCATGGGTGGGAGCGTAATACTGAAAAGAAATGGAGAGAGTACTGAGCCCTGAGGTGTACCTCTGTTACCTAGTTGTAAGGTTGGTGAAGAGAGTCAACCAAATGTTAGTTCTGCCGTTCGGTTGCGAAGGAAGGCCGCTACGTATAGTGCGTCCTTCCTCTTACTGAAATATTCGAAAGGGCGTTCATAATGTCCGAATGGTGAACATTGTCAAAAGCCTTGGTGAGACACAAGGCCAAGATGGCCCTGATGCGTTTAGTGTTCCTGGGGTGTAGTATCTCTTCCGAGAGCTGTAACATAACGTCTTGGGTGGGAGATGGCTGCGGAATCCAATCATAGAGTGAGGAAATAGGTGCTGTTCTTGCATGTGTTCCTGCAAGCGGGTTAGCACCACATGTTCAAGAAGTTTCCCTAAGTAGGAGGTTAAAGAGATGGGTCGGATATTTTTGAGATCCAAAGGTTTTCCTGGTTGAGGGGTGAAGATGATTTTCGCATGGGAACATTCCATCTTGCCAGCACTCGTTGAAAACGTCTGTAATGGCATGTACGGAGTGCTCATCCAGGTTCCTGAGCATTTTGTTAGTGATTTTGTCTGCCCCAGGTGCTGATGTCGTTCTGAGTTTATACATGGCTGCCCGTACTTCCCATTGCGAAATGTCTTCGTCCAATTTGGGGTTCGGGTTGCCGCGATAGTCAGAGAGTGGTGTGCGAGTAGTGGTAGTTAGGTATTGTTCTTTTAAGGCTTCGAATAGGGCGTCATCTTGTAGGGGAATTTTTGGAGGATTCGGCTAACATTTTTTCGCTGGTTGCTCTTGGTGTGATCTGGATCCAGCAGACAGCGGGGAAATGTAATAGTAATAATAAAGCAGAGATTTCCGCTCATGCGGTCGCATAGCAGACCCCACTGCTGGCGTGCCAACTGTCCTGCATAGGCTTCAATTTCTTTTGTCAGTGTTGCGATGCGAATCCTGAGTGTTCCCTTACAAAAATGAGTTTTGAAACTCTATTGTTGGACTATTGACCGCCTTTTGAATTTACTGAATTTCGATAGACATTCAACCCCAGCTGAATGCAATCTTTACAGGGCCAACAGAATTTTCATTGTGTTCTACCCAATAGACTTTTTGTGCAATTTTTTCTATGTGCTTTTTGTTGTCAGTTTTCAACGTTCACGAACAATTAGCGTGTACTGTTCATGCTGACCCATGTTTTTAAGTAGTTTTAGGCACAAATGATAAGAGCATGATGTGACAATTTCGTTATGAATTTTTGGTCTCACTTGTAATCAACTATTGGCCACATTCTGCAAAGGGAAATATAAGAGCAGCATGCAGTTGCGTGCTCGTTCATGTTATATAAGAGTACATATTAACGGTGCACACTTAGCTCAAGCTTCGCAACACAGTGAAAATATGCCCTAAAAACTTCATGATGGCAAAGCCTCCACTAATAATGCAAATACATCGTTGAATGTCAATCAGAATTCGTAATGGATCAGCTTCTGTATGTCGCAGAAGGTAACTTTAGTGGTAGGACATATTTTATATTTATCATAAAACAAGTTCAGTGAGTCATCATACTAACAAACAGGATCCTAGATTGAACCTACCATGTAGGGCAGGACAGAGCTTTTTTAAACCAGTTCCAAAGTTCACTATATATATGCTTCAGGGTCTGACATTCTGCCCAAGCATAGGTATTTTTGCCCGTAGCTTATTGCCGCAAAATGAGGTGCAGTCTGTATTGGAATCCTCCACCGCTCTATGTCTTTGGAGAGTTTTACTGTAATTTTTTTCTTTTCTTTCCTTTCTTAAAGTGGACACCATGCTAAAATGAAGTCACTTTAAACATTGAGGGGTTCTAATAATCACCGATTGATCCCACGGATACCATAGAGTTAACACGCATAGCAAAAACATTCGCGTATGAAAAAAAAAAGAAGAAAAAAACAAGATTGCATGCGCGACTCTTCTTTTCAAAGAAGCATTCGGCCGCCGCCTTGCTCCTGTCCGCATCCCACTTCCCCCGTGCCCCGCGAACGGCGCCAGCATGTCCGGAGAGGTCGAGGGTCGCTTCCTGTCGGCTGGGGGGAAAAAAGGGGGAGGGAGGAGGGGTTGCTCCCGCTTGGTCTCCGCTCTCTGCCTTCTCCGTGGTTTGCTTTCACGGAGGTGACCTTGGCTTCAGCAGTCGCGCAGCGGGGGTGGCGGCTTTTCACCGAAGCTGTTCTTCTGCGCCCCGTTTTCTTTGCACGCAGACGCGGGTACGCTGAGTGCGGCGATGTGTCAGTTCAGTTGGCGTTTTCCCGCCACCGTGGTCGCATCTTGCACTGTGAACGAAGCACCGTATGTAGGTTTTTCGCTGGTGATTATCACGAAGATCGTTTTGTTCAAATTGGAGCGCGAACGTACGAATTTAAGTCTTCGGAGGACTCCGCTCTTGGCCGGCAGCTTCTGCGCAAGGAGGACGTGTTTAAGAAGTTTAACAGTCGCAGGCGTTTTGGATTCTAAGCGAAAAGCCGGCGCGGTCGGAGGGAGCGTCTGCACTTTGGTGAGTGTTTTACTTTTTCCTATTCGTGTTTGTGCCAGTCTTGTACAGTGTGTGTTACAAGGTGAAGCCCGCATGTAAATATTTCTAGCAGACAAACCAGCCTCGTCGGGAAAAAAAGGAGGGGGAGAGAGAGAGAACGAGGCTTGTCTCTACGCGGACGCTGGAGCCGATGGAACGCCAGCTGGAATGGCGACATTTTCTTTCTTTTTTTTTAACCGGTGACCGTTTTTGACGGATTGTTCGGCACAGTGCTGTACTCTTTCGATACGCTACTCGCGCTGAGACGGACACATTATCGAGATCATAATATGCCTCTGTCACACATTGTGGATTATTGAATCTGTGCAGCTCCGCCATTTTTGCAGTGTTTGTTTTTGTTTCCACTCATTTTAGTGCCTATAGTTGGTAAATTTGCTTCAAGTTTTCTGGGTAGTAATGCTTGTGACCTGCGCTTTGCTATTTATATTCACAATGGGATCTTTGACGGCAGCATATATTGTTTATCAGGGAGAAATGAACGATGTGGTAGTGCTGCCGAGCTGTGGAGGCGGCGGTCGATGCCGTCTAAGCAGTGAAAGACAGTGACAACTCATTTTAGACAAGCTGCTATGACGTGGAGCAGCGCACAAATGCCTTTGCTCTATTTTTAGGTTAGTATATACCGCAACTTAATTATGATTTATATTGTTTATTTCAGCATCACATGCGAGGAGTTCCCGGACGTATCAGCGTTTTACGCAAAGAACAGCCTGGCGTCATACCTTGCACATGAATTGAAATAAAGCAAATAAACAACCCAGCTCATGTTATGGGTTCACCAAAGATGCATATTTTTTCTTTCTCATTAACGCGCATTTTTTATTCTGTGTTCCCTTTCCGCTGCGGATTAACAGAAAATGCTGCGTGATCAACGGTTAGCCAGGAACAGGCACGAGGTGGTTTACATTAATGCAAAAGTAGCACAGCACATATCCTTGCTGCGGTCAGTCAACACATTCTATGTTCTGCTCGACCAATCAACAATTTAGTCAGTTTAGTGTAGGTTAATGAGTGAGTAAGTATAATGGGGCTTAAAAGATCAAGATCTGTTTTGTTCTTTTATGCCTCACTATGCTTATCATTAACCAGCACTGATCAGACAGGATTGTTGATTGGTCGGGCAGAACATAGAATGTGGTGACTTATCGCAGCTAGGAGATGTACTGTACTACTTTTGCATTAATGAAAATCACCTCCTGGCAAACCGATGGTCGTGTACTATTTTCTGTTGTTCAGGAGTGGAAAGGTAGCAGAAAATCAAAAAGCGTCACTTGCAGAGTTTCTGAAGCATTTGAGCCTGAAATCAACAGAATTTCAGTTGCGCGAATTCCAAAAGCGCTCTTAAGAAACACATGGGCCACTATTTCATAAGCGCTCAACAAGAGGTTAACACTGCATCATCCAAGATGTTGCCGATTATCGACAGACTTTCAACAGCGTGTATTGACACAACGCTTTCGAATTTCTATAGAAACCCTACATGCATTTTTGTAAGGGTTCTGTTATGTTTGTTCGCTAACCATCGTTTTTGCAGGCTGGCATGGGCCTCCCACATGTGAAGGTGGCGGCTGTCTGCGATGTCAGATACCAAGAGTGAGTGGGATTGTGGAGGTAGCTAATGCCACGTCCTGGGAGAGGCATTAAGTCCATTTGTCAAGATCGGCAATAGTTTTGGGAGCTGAATTGCGAATCTAGCGGAATTTATCCCAGTTTACATTTTTTTTTTTTTGGGGGGGGGGGGGGGGGGGGGGGGGGGGGCGAGTATATCGAGCCAGTGAACTGAGCTGAATTTCTGTATTTACGATGTAGTGGTCGCTCCCGATGTTGCATGTGTTGGCCCAGCGACTGTGTGGTATGTTCTTCGTCAAAGTGAGGTCTGTACTGGTGTTTGGACACTGTTGCCTATTCTTATTGGGTGGTCTAGATCACTGATTAGGGACAAGCCCTCATTCTGGATGAATTTCCAAAGCGCAGTGCCCTTTCTGCAGTTCTTGTAACCCCAACTTGTGTGGTTGGCATTGAAGTCACCGAGCAGAATTAAAGGGTGTCTGCGGCTAATAGAAAGGGCCTTTCGGTGGGCTGCTAATAGAGGGGCTAATGTGCCTTTGGGTGGGCTGCATATATTTAGAACGAATAGGCTGCTGCCTGTGCGAGTTCCCGGGAGAAGCTCGACTAGGTGGCTGTCTGTATCCCTCAAGTCCAGGTGGTGGTGCGTAGCCGCTAGGTTACGATGGACCAGTGTGGCGACCCGTGGGAGTGTCGTTCCCTCTGGTTCATGCGTGGTGTAGTTACAAAGTTTTGCCCTTGCCCCTTGTTTGTGTTTCTTGTAAGGCGATGATGATGGGAGTGTTGGCATTCGAAAGTGTTTGTAAGTGGAGTTGTTAGTTATCTCGTTTTGCATGGAAACTCCTACAATTCCACTGTCACACATGTATCTCATGACGGTGTTTAGCCATGTTGGGCTTGGGGGCGGGGGGGGAACTGGTCGGCTCATGCCGATCCTGCGATTCCGGGGGGTAAGAGCCCATTAGGCTGGGTCTGCATTTGAGCCGTGGTCGCCTCTTGTGCACCTTGACGCTGCTCAAGCACTGTCAACCGGTTGAATATGTTGGCCATCCAGGTTGTGTGGTCATCATTATTCAGAACAACGGCAAGAATACTGCCACTATTACTAGGCTCACAAACACAGTCCACCAGACCATGAGACTGATAGACGAATTGCGAACCGTCACCGGGGTACGCGGGAGCACGACCTCCGCCGCCTTATAAAAGCGTTCGTGGTGAGTCGAGTGGTGTAATTCCTCCCATGCTTGTTTCTTTACAAGGTGGAGGAAGAAAAGGTAAATTCACTAATCAGGCAAGCCGATAAAACGGCCCTCAATCTCCCCAGACACAGGTCGAATACATGTCTGCTTCTTATGGGGGTTCATAATACCCTAGATGAGCTTAGCGAAGCCACTCGCACAGCACAAGTTGAACGCCTATCATCCACCACGTCAGGGAGGCATATTCTCTCTTCCCTAGGCCTCAACCCTATAAGCTCACTCAGACCTATGCACTCCACCCCGGGAGCAATTCAATCTCTTTTAACAATCCATCCACTCCAGAAAAACGACGTCCACCCGGTCCATCACCTAGCTCGGCGAGACGCCAGAACTGCACAAAGGATACCACGCAGATACCAGTGTAGTCTATGTGGACGCCGCAGAATATATGCTATTCATCAAGCCTATGCCTTGAGCGTGGTTTCCAATACACTTCACCCTATTGTTTCTGGTTCGATTAAAGCTGCATCCTCGTTAGCGGCAGAAGACGTAGCAATTGCCTTGGCAATCTTCTCAGCCACTGCCACACTAATCTTTAGTGATTAAAAAAAGACAGCAATCCGCAATTTCGCACGAGGCAGGATGCACACGAGTGCTTTCAAATTTCTCAGTTCTATTCAACCCCTTACAAGATCCGTTGAACTCCTACGGGTACCTGCTCCTGCGGGCAACCCTAGGAATGAAGCTGCCCACAACACAGCTCGAGCGCACGTCAACCGAGAAGGGCCAGCTACAGACCCAGGCAGTGCACGCGAACGCCTGGTTACCTATAACGAAATTACTCTCCACTACTGGGAGCAACGACTCCAGTATCTGCCCCCACACCAGTCACTCCCTAAACTCGAGCAGGTGACCTGGCGCCAGCTCCAGTCCCATACCTTTCTATCTCCAGCACACCTCGCCCACATCCACCCCGGCCTTTTCTTTCCTGTATACACCCTCTGCGGAGCACCCAAAGCAGACTTTCACCACATTCTCTACATTTTCTCTGAGCTCCAGCGACCCCGCAATTGGCAACTAACAGACATAGAGCGACGGGAGATCGCGGTGTCCAGCTCGGGCCCAGCTGCACAAAAGGAGCTAGTGGGCTGGGCTCTAAGAGTCGCTCAGAACCACAAGCTCCCGGCCACCCTACGCGATATCGATCCGACCCATCGATATAGTCAATAATAAGGCTCAAGAATCAATAAACGTTTTCATCACCCCCACGCGGCAAGGCGCCCTTGAGCTCTTTCGCAACAAGAGAGGAATGCGCCCAGAAATAGGCGCGCCCCATTCCTCCAATGGCTGAGGAGATATTGAGGGTCACACGGACGTTAGTGCGCCGCCTCGCAACCAACACTGCATTAACCCCTTCTTTAGGACAGTAGTTATTGAACAGCGGACCCGACGAAGGGATGTGCCGTCGCTGCCGAAGCCCAGAGAAAGCTACCCTTATCGTACCGGAATGTGCCGAATATCCTGACATTCGAGAACGGCTCTGGCAGAAATTCCCATTGCCATTCGAGCGGTCAACTACATCACTTGGTCCTTCCACTGTTCCTTTATAAACATTCTACACGCTGGGCAAAGCTCGAAGAGTTTGTCGGTGCAGGTCTAAAAGGCTAGTTTACGGCTGTTGACGCCAAATGAACCAGAACCCAACTCGGCCACAGTTACTGTGCATGGTATAGGGCCACAATACCCGCAAAGATGACTAGAGCAAACGTGCGCACTAATAACATTGTATTCTTTGATTTATGATGAGGATAACGCTAGTAATCATGGTTTACTAGTCTAATTCATAAGTCGTAGGCAGTATGTACTCAATATCCAATTCAGGTCTGCCAGAGGTTGACTTAATTTTTTTACATCTTTGCAACTGTACTGGGTTTTTGCTTCAGAACGTTTATTCAGCTTTGCCTGTATTGCATCGATCCTGATGTGGTTTGCAGTATGCACTAAATAAACATTTCCGAGAGCACTGCAAAATCTACACTGGGGAAATGCGTAAGCGTAAACAGCGTTGTCCGCGACATGTGTCAGCGGGATTCCGCGAGTGGCAGATACTGGGACCTTCCTTTCCTGTAAACCACTTTTTGGCTCTAAATAATTACCTAAAAAACCGAAATCAATTCTGTCACTCTCACATCTTTCTTTCGTGCTCTATCCGATGTTACCATTCTTTCGATATACAAAAAAAAAAAACAAAAAAAAAAAACTAGAGGGCACTTTGGACCACTGAAGTGCGATGAAGCGAAAGTCATTATAGCGCGGTATATCGTCGCTCTCCATTACGGCACCTCTATCTCCCTCTATTCTTTCACTCCCACCTTCCTCCCTTCCTTTACGGCGTTGTAGATGTGTCCGCGCTTATTTCGCATGCTAGCAAGGTGATGTTGAAAATCCTCCAAGGTAGGCTGCAGAAGTATGTGGATCGGGAGCTTCCGGACGTGCAAGCTGGGTTTCGCAAGGACAGAGGAACTAGAGACCAAGTTGCCAACCTTCGCTGGATCATGGAAAAAGCAAGAGAGTTCCAGAAACCCATCTACTTCTGCTTTATTGATTATGCGAAAGCGTTTGACTGCGTAGATCACAGCAGATTGTGGCAAGCTCTCCAAGAGATGGGAGTTCCAATTCACCTCATCTGTCTCCTCAGGAACCTGTATGAAGGGCAAGAGGCCACAGTCAGAACTGGGCATGGTCTTACTGATTGGTTTCCAATTGAGAAAGGAGTGAGGCAAGGCTGCATACTGTCGCCCTGCCTATTTAACCTATATGCAGAGTGCATCATGAGGAAGGCTGGTCTGGACGAGTCTTCAGCTGGAGTGAAGATTGCTGGAAAACGTATCAACAACCTTAGATATGCGGATGATACCACTTTAATGGCAGAAAGTGAATCGGAACTCAAGAGACTTCTGATGCGCGTACAAGAAGAGAGTGAGAAGTTTGGGCTTAAACTGAACATTAAAAAGACAAAGATCATGGCGTCTTGCCCTATCAAGTCCTGGAGCATCAAGGGACAAGAAGTGGAAGCTGTGACAGATTTTCTCTTCTTGGGCTCCAAGATTACCTCGGAAGGAGACTGCAGCCATGAAATTAGGAGACGCCTGCTTCTGGGAAAGAGAGCAATGGTTAGCCTTGACCGCCTAGTAAAGAGCAGAGACATTAGTCTGCCAACCAAGATCCGTATAACTCGTGCTATGGTCTTTCCAGTTGTGATGTATGGATGCGAGAGTTGGACTGTGAAAAAGGCTGACCGCCGAAGAATTGACGCGTTTGAATTGTGGTGCTGGCGAAGACTCTTGAGAGTTCCTTGGACTGCCAGAAGATCAAATCAGTCAATATTGTCGACCATAAACCCTGACTGCTCATTGGAGGGTCAAATTCTAAAGTTAAAGCTCAGCTACTTTGGTCATCTGATGAGAAGAGAGGAGTCGCTGGAGAAAGATTTGATGTTGGGAAAGGTTGAGGGTCGCCGGAGAAGGGGTAGGCAGCGAACGCGATGGTTAGATGGCATCCTCGAGGCACTGCAGATGAAGTTATGTGATGTTAGGAAGATAGTGAGAGACCGGAAAGCGTGGCGTGACATGGTCACTAGGGTCACGAAGAGTCGGACACGACTGAACGACTGAACTGAACTGAAGATGTGTCCGCGGAGAATTGTACCCGCCAGTGCTTCGGTGGTGGACGACGGCTGTTGCCCGACGCGCGTCTTTCTCTACCTTTTCTTTTCCCTTCTTTCTTCTCTATTTTCTCTTCTGTCCGCACGAGGCAGTGGAGTTGGCTCAGCTACAGAGCCAGTAGCAGGCCCGTGCATTTTCTTTTCCTTCTTCCTTCAGTCACAACAGTCAGTGAATTGTGACAGATACTGCGCCTTATCTATCCTGAAAATCAATTTCAAACGCCGCTGATGCCTGCTGTACTAACGCCTCCTAGACATCTGGGTCTGCTTCTGTTTGCTGTGTGGTGCGGCGTTCGAGGAAGCGGCAAATGAAAGGCGCCGCACGGACGTCTGGATCGGACGCCCGGCGGGGTCAACTTCGTATATGCATGAATCGCCTGGAGACGTCGTGACTTATGACGGTACACCGCGTGCCCCTTGTCGAACACAACCAGCATTTCATTGAAGGCATCAAAGTTCACCGGCGTTCTATAATTCGTTTACAGGAAAGGGAAGGCGCTGTATCTCACTCGCGCAATCCCGCCATCATCCTCACGGTAGACAAGCGGAATTATGAAGAGCGTTTCACGATCCGGGGCGTGGCGCAGTGGTAAAGCGCTGGGCTGGGGATTCAAGGGATGGAGGGCCGATTCCTGGTGGAGACAAGGTTTATTAATTTATTTTTAACTCTCACTCTCGAAAGCGTGACATCTGCTGCCAACCTTCTGCTGACAGCCTTCTGTCGACAACGATAAGGCATTACAGGCTTTCTGAGTATCTAACGGAGCATTAAATATATGTAACGGGTAAATGCACCGGGAACCCAGCAGTCATGAAAAATAGGTCACTATGACATTAAAACAGGTATGATCTGGTACGAGGGATCCGGAAAGGGGTAATACGGTTCCCAGTCTGACGTTTTCTAGTGCAGTCCTGTGTATGAGATCGGAATACCGAGCACAGTTGGATATTATACAACACTGGATATGTAGGCTTGCTTTCAGAGCTCATGGAAAGACACGAAACCAGGGTGTACAGGGAACTTGAGATGGTCTTCATTTAAGGGCAGCTAGAGGAGCTAACAGGAAGATAGAATTTCAACCACTATTGAGAGAAATGGGGAAAAGCAAGCGGCTAGGAAAGTATTCAGTTACCTCAACGTGAGAAATGTTGAGACAAAATAGAGGAGGCGGGCAAAAAAATTGGCAAGAAAATATTTGTATAGAGGTATGGGGGACAAGCCTGAAAACCTGGATAAAGAAAATATTTAAAGAAACACAAGGCTCTATGGAAAAGAGGGATGTAGATCAAATCAGCAATGGAGATGCATAGGGCATCCAAGAAGCTAATAGCTGAAGAAAGCATCAGCGATAGTGCTTGGAGCAGCTCATTGTTATTAGAGGCTAGGACGGGAGTACTGCGGACCAAGAGATAGACATGCAATGCGGTGCGCGTTGAAAGGAGGAAACGGCTGACCACTTGATAATTTCCTGCAAAGTTAAGTGTACATCAAGCTAGCCATGAAGCTAGTCATGCACATGAAGCTAGCCGGCGGTATCCCCCTGATTCACGCTCCCCGCCACGCGAGAAATGCGGCGCTGTCTTCGTGCGACTCAACATGAGCTTGGATTCCCTATTACCCGTCTTTGCTTAAAACAAATTTTCTTTCTCTCCTACCCTGCCCACTCTGGCAGTTTAGTTTTTGTTTTATTTTGCGAAATTGCCATAAGAATACTATAGAAAATGATGTAAAGCATTTTCTTCCAGAAACTGCAGGAGGCTCTTGCTCTTAGCGTTGTCCGTTTGCCCCTTGGAAAAATTCCTTCCTCGTCACCGACTGTCTCACTTCCTGGAGAATCTGTGTCCTTGAGACCTTTGTCCCTGCGCAAGTACACAGCAGGTGGCGAACATCCACCTCTGCAGCCGGTGTAGAACACTTCCGGCACGTGGCCCGTCCTATGCCTTCAGAACCCCATCGGTACATGAACGACGTGGTGAGGGACGCCTCAGACATTCTAAGGGATAGCTTCTCCAATCTAGTTAATTAATGAGGAAGGAGGTAAGTGCACTGCGGAATGAGGGCATATGTCCTTTTCCGCAGAAAGGATGCTAGTGTGGGGACAACGGAGCGAGCATCAAAGGGTAGCGTAGGGGGGGGGGGGGGGGGGGGGGGAAGGGGGGGGTTGCATTAGTGTTGGGAATTTGGTGTGTGAGGTTGTCAACTTTCCCAGCTCAGCGTTCTGATCATTATCTTGTGTCCACTGTACACTAAAAAAATATGTGTGAAATTAGAGGTATTTTGAAAGAAAATATCTGTCCACGTACAGACAGAAAATACCTTCTACTGCATTGACCGAAATAAGTTCATGGAAAATACAGTAATTTTCTGTTTTGCAGACGAAACTTTGTTTGGAATGCAAAATTTTCGATATAGTTTTGTCGTCTGTTCTACTTTCCAGCGAAAATTGATTATTACTTGAAAAGTAGGTGAACGCTGAATAGAAAGCGAAATTGTATGACAACACCGAAGGCGCTATCCGACGATCAGCTGCCTGTAATTTTGATTCGGAAGAAGATATCTAGTGGCGCCGCATTGAGATCTGTTGTTGGTTGGCTCCCTTCTACAGTGGTATCTGTTATGTATTTTTCCACTTTGGTGGCTAGACAACCGCTGCTGCGCGGCCAACAATATGGGCGTCATCGAGTATTACCAGCGCCGAGAGATAAGAGTTGCCAAGGTGGTGTGCATTGAAGAAATCGACGCTTAACGAAATTTTATTGTAGTTACAGGCAGAAAAACATGTGAATTGAAGGACGAGCAAAAAAGATATATTTGCATAGTTCCTTTAACTGCAACAGAAAAAAAAAAATAACCAGAAATCGCCGTATAACAGCAAATTTTTGTCAATTTATAATTTTTTTTTATCATTTCTAAACAGAAACAACTGTAAAATCACAGAAAAATTCGAAATAGAAAACATAGCAGAACCGAAAATTTCTGGCAGTACAGCTGCCAGAAAATTTCAGTACTTTTCAACAAAAAGTTTGTACAGTGTATCTGGACGCGCATATTTGTTTCCTTATTAAGTTTTCCCACTTCAAAGCTGCTGCGGTCGCTTCCCTGTACACTTCGGAGGGCTGTAGAGATGGCAAGAACTGGTAAAACTTTTTTTTATGCCACCATGCTGACTGCAACTAAGGCGTCTCTTTTTCGCTACGATTTTGGCAAGGCAATCAGTCAGCCCCTTACTGCTGAATTCACGCTCGCGTTACGACACCACGGAATTCTTATCAAAATCCAAGGCACAGACTATTGTATTACAAAAATTAAAAGGCGAGCACATTTAAGGATTACGTGGCATGCATAGTGACTGGCTCAGACTAATACATGCATTGGCAGCGGCTTTTCTGAATCCTAAGCCCACGAAGGAGAAAAACATAAATGGAGGTGCACATTGCATAACCGGGCGTGTTCGGTTTCCGGGAAGAAACCGCAAACGTTTCAGCGCATTGAAAGCGTTCGGCCAATCCTCCAAGATTGGAAATCTCAGATCCCTGAAGACCATGACAAGACTGTTGCCAGCGAGCGCCAATTAATAAAAGAGAAGACGAGAACCGAAGGGGGGGGGGGGGATATGATAAACCTAATCGGATTAGTTGATTGATATTGATTGGCGCTCGACATTACCTGGATATCAGACGAAAGCCTAACCATATATCTATGTTAACCCATTTAGTCCCACACAAATGGTCAACTTCATGACGCCGACTGGTAGTTCTTTCATGACACCATAGTTTGGATATCTGGAGGCAGGCAGCCTCATAATCGCAACAACCGCATGTTTTGCTCTCGATAGGCGACGCGCGATCGTACCCCCCTTCGCTGATGAATATCTAATCTCCTGAAGGTCAATCAGAATAGCGCAGCATGCTGCGAGTTTCCGAGTTTCTGAAGCTAACGAAATATCTTAAAGAAGCTTAATAGTGATGACATTCCTCGCTCTCCCAAGTGGCAGTTAGAGAACTTAACTGAATGCGCCTTGTGATAATCTCGGATGCCACAGCGGCAGAGTGAAGATAGAATTTTCGGCGCCTGGTCTTACCAGACTATTTTCTTCCTGTGAGTCACACCGCACATAAGGAAACACGCCTGAGCCCCTTAACTACGATCGACTCAAAACAGACGGAATCACTGCAAACCAGCAGCTGACCAGCATCACGTGACCAGACTTCAACATCGACTCTGCGTCGACTATGGACGGCGAAGGCTCATCTCATAGCCCAGCTTCGCAGCGTCGTTACCATGGTAACGTCGCTGCCAAAAAGTGCGGCTACAAGTTGCGTTGGACAGGCAACAGGCATACGTCAGCAGAATGCTGCGTTTCTCATAGGTTCTGCACAAGTCGAGCGCTGGGCGAAGCGAAATGGGAGGTGCCGGGGCATGGCTTAAGGCCGGGAGGGGGGGGGGGGGGGGGGGGGGCTGCCTGCGTGACGTAGGCCGGCCGGCACAAGTGAAGGAGCGCTTCAGTACAATCCGCATAACAGAGCGCTCAACCGATTTTTTTTTTTTCTTCGGCTGCGCATGCAGTAATCTGCCTAAACTCAGGCATTAAAGCACGGCAGAGAGTCATGTGTTTTCTATACGCATCGGCGTTTTACTCATATATTGGTCAGAGTTTGCAGCTTCCGCTTCTTACTCTTGTTGTCCGGGTCAGACACCTTGTCATTCAATCGTCGGCAGAAATTTTTCAGAATGTTTGTGCTGCACGACAACACATATTTCAGCCCTTTCTCACTCGTGTATACCTATTCTCAGACCTCGAAGTCTGAAGGCTCCTCCTTATAGCTGAGCAGTTGGAGTGTGAGTTCCGCAGCGACTTGGCGCTGGTTTCGGACCTTTAGAAATTTTGCTCGCTTGGACAACTCTTCCACCACAACGTAATAGTGAGCCACAGCATTCACAGCTGGCATTGCTGGGTAAACCAGCCTACCCTGTCAATTTATTTGACATGACTGTACATGTGATTGTCAGGCGAAACTGTGACAGTCTTGTCAATTGTCAAGATCTCCTTGCATTTGTCGCATTTCAGCCTCTTCGGAGCGATGTGCACCGAGTAAGCAGCCACATATGCAATGACTGGAATTGCATCCTTCAATTTTGACCGCGCCTGTTCGGTCACAACAGTGTTGCATTTTCTGCTTGGCACGGCTGCTTGCTTTTGAAGCTCTTCCCAATTTTGATTTTTCTCATTGTCAGTTGCAGATACCGCGCTCATTTTTGGAAGTGTGCTCTGTAGTCGCAACTTGTTCTCACATGCATAGATTTGCCTTACAGACAAATGATATTGCGAACCAGCCAGTCGTCGGTAACATCCAGAGCGGTCTTCTAGAAAGTCGGTCTGGAACTTCCCAAGGAGCATAAAGGACATCTTGAGCTCCTCAAAAAAGTATCTTACAATCTCAATAAATGCTTGAGTCGTCTGGATCAAAGCGCCATGAGTTTGATAAGATAGTGTACGGGCGTCCGCGCTCCTTTCCTTCCATTCCTGCAACCTGTCCAAGAAATCGCTCAATAAGGAAAGCCTCGAGTCGAATGGAGAAGGGTAGACGGGTTTTTGATATACATCTCTTAGTCTCAGTCCTTTGATAAGAGTTTTGACGTTGACAACTTGCGATCATTTTACTATTATATCGGTGAAACTGGTAGTTCTTTCGTGGTGTTTTAGGTTGTGTTTGGCTCCAATCACTCGAATCACTCCATTCAAGTCGGATATCTTCTTGGCGATGTAGCGGAGGAATGTGCAGTCTTGCTGCTCTAAGTGGGGGTTGACCCCGAGTGATGAACATATTTATCGAATAATCCTTGGGTGTGGCATGATGATGCTCCCATGACTTCATATGTATTTGTATGCATGAGGCGACATTGTAAATAGTATGCAGCAGTAAACCATGAAGCCTGCAGAGTAGCGCCGTCGTTCTTTTTTTGTTGATATTAGGTGCACTTGCTCTGTAAGCAGTTGAATGGTCGGGGAGTTATCATCTCCTTGCGCTGCGGATATTTCGCTCACAAGAGAAGCGACAGTCTCGCAGATGTCCATGTCTGAGCTTTCAGAACTTGAACTCACTCCACTGTTAAAATCCTCGACTCCCTCAAGAAAATCCAGCAGCCGTCGTTTGCTGTCGACCGCCAACGGAACTAGCACTTTGGACCCGAGCAGCTTCACTGGTGCTTTTACGCCGTTTACTGTCGGTTTTTATAACAACTGAGTATTTTTTCCAAGGAGCCTCATCGTTACAAATGTGAGCCGAAATGACGTGTTCATTGCACTCAATGACATGCCAAAATGTCAGCTGCTTCGCCAAAGCTTTCAAATCGCAAAGCTTGTTTGCTTCATCCTCATTCTGGGCAGTGATAATTGACTCCGCGAGCACTTTCTCAAGGGCAGCGGAGAAAAAGCGTATTTGCTTGCTCTCTGGGTCCTCTCGTATAGTCCCTACTCTGGACAGTAGCATGGACAATCGGGAAATACCGTCGGTACGGCCTCGGTTCGAAGCCGCAAACGCGAGAGCGACGCGGTCACTCTGCGGCCGGTGGCTTGGTCAATATAGTTTGCTTCTCGAACGATGTCTTTGGCTTTAAAGTGACGTTCGCAGACCTAAACAAAATAAATATATCCTAACATAAGTACGGCTACTTGACATCGCGAGCTATGCGTCACGCATTTATCCTTTACGTGCCACAAAGGAGTTGTAAGCAAAGCTTGCAACCCCAACGGTAGAAGCAACTTGCTGGGAAAATAATAAGCAGCAAAACTGTCTCACCCAAGAGTTTGCTAAAACGACCAGGTTTTCGCGTTGAATTGCGCTTATCCAGGCTTTTCTTGCTTCGTCGGCTTTAGGGAACGAGAAGACGTGCGCTTTGGGGCCTGTCTTGTAATTGCCATTGCACCGCGGCACACAACACTTCCTAGGCATTCCGCAGTTGGTTCTAATTCTGCACAGCCCTGTTCGCCACACATAACACGCGATAAACACCAATATCAGTCGCCGTTGCCAGTTCACGCACAGAAATAAAGATTCGAGCAAACGACCACGTGGGCGTTCAAACATGCCATTGCAGCCGCCGCGCCGAAGACGACCGTTGGAAGACGACGGCCTTACAACAATGACGTATGGTCACGTGGCCACGGGAGCTCCCCCTTGGCTCCCCGGCCTGGAAGAATTTCATCTAGGTGGCGTTGAGGGGCTTTAGCGCGCGTAGCCAACCCTTGGCCAACCGACAAGCCGGTGACGGCATAGGCCGCCGCCGCGTCGTCTGCTCCATGTTCTGTGCACGAGCAGCGTAAACCGCGGTTACGCGAAGCCGCGGTAATGTCGGCGAAACCTAAGTCATGCCGCTTACAGAGGTTACCGCAAACTGAGCCTTTCGTCGATCTCTGCTAGCTCTTTGAACCTAAGGAATAACATCTGTGGGCGGGATTCAGGTTCGCGTCGGCGCTCAAGTACGAAAGCCGCATGAGCTGACCCGCTCGAACAGCGCATACATTGTACACTGAAACGAGTCTCAAAAGCAACACATAAAATGCGCGTTTCAACATGGCGACCGTTTTCGGTGGGAGGAGCTTCACGGTGTCAACTTCTGCCATTTACTATTTCGAAATAACGAATGCGTCTAGGGCGCTCAAATTTCGGATATAAAATAATAAGGTCCAGTATTATTTGCCAGACTACAAAACTGTAATATATTGGATGATTGTGACATGGCCCCTTTAATGCTCTCTTCACTCCTCCTCAAATGCCACTCTTGTGCAGCGGTAATCAGAGCGCCGGATCGGCGGCGGCGGATCTCTATATGTGCACCGCCCGAGCCGAAACGCATAGCCGCCATGTAGCCGCCGCGTTCGCCACTGCAAATCGCCCTGTCTAAAAGTTGTAATTCTACATACGTGTCTTGCTCGAAATCTTTGCCTAAATCTATCGAAAAGCTGAAACAGCTGATGAGCTGCTCAAATTTCGAATTAGGAAGTAACGTAATCGTCAGTACGTTTTCTTGTATTTAGAATTTTATAAATCGAATAAGTATCTTTTCTGCGCACCGATTTTTATAACTCTTTAAACTGACGTCGGCAAGGTGCAAAGAACCTAGAAATTGGCTGAAATTAGCGGTCTAATAAACGTCACCGTGCCCCTTCAACGCTTAAAAATTTGCGCTGTCTCCCGCCAGCAATCGCAGTTACTGCCGTATTGTCGTCATCATTTTAAGAAGTGCATTAAACAAACAATAGGGCTCCCAATCCGAAAGTTAAACGAGCGACATCTAGGTCTAGGCGTGCACAATACGCTAGGGCAGATCATAGAGGCAGTTATGATCTCGCAGCATTATCACATAGTGGTGACAAGCCCAGTAGCCACAAATGAAGACACTGGTGTTGCACTTGAATTAAAATCTTTAGTGAACCTGCAATGCCTAGGTGGAGATGCAAATGTTCAGCGCGCCTCGAAAATGCTACTGTTAGCCGCTTGGTTCGCGATAAAAGACCGAGCATATTCAGCAGCATTACAGATAAGCGTGTAACAGATAACATCCTTCGCTCTTAGTGTAACCCAGTTATCTCACGCCATGCAAAGCTTCGACACAGCGTGCAATCTGATCCCTGTAAGCTCATGAGCCTCATGCAGGTGGCCTAAAAACGCCTTGCGAAAACGCCTCAAAAATGTTTGCTCTTCTCGCTAGGATATGTGTTACGGCACGGCAATCGACACAGCAAACTTCATTGCAGGTTGCCTATGGGTCTGACTTGCGCCCGCAAAAGAACTAAGATAATCAATCGGCGCTGGCTATAGCAGCAAACGTGCTCGTCGGTCGTCGAAGTAAGAATGCTCATCGCACCCGTCAACGCTCAATTAGAAACATCGAGGCAAAACCGCAAACGGTGACTAGCACAACCTAGAACATAGCAGAAACGTATACGCAAGTGGCCGGAATCTTCGAGACAGATCTCGGCACATCTTGCGCGACAAAGAATATGATGAAGCTGAATCTCGCGACAACGAGCATGAAGAAAAAAAAAAAATAGAGAACTGATCCGCGTGCCAGAATCATAGTGATAAGGCCGCATGCCGGTGGCTGTCGAAAAGAACAAAAACATATACAGATCTGAATGGTTTGCGGTAATGTGAACGCCTCTCTGACGCACCAACTGACCGATTCATCCTTAACAAGCTAAACAACTACGAGGGACAGGTTCGAACAAGAGTGAATCTGCCAATTGTGGTCCGCAGCCAGCTAATAATTCCGCCCATTCCGAAGAACATGCACCACGAACACCATACGGAGCGTCAGATAGATACAGAACCAGAGCCTAATAGATTCATCGAAGGGGGTCTAGTGATTCGCGCACAAATGAAAATGTAAATAAAGAAAGAGAAAGTGGCTGGTGGCCTGCTTTTTACACCGTTTTATACTGGAGAAATTATTTTTCTCCGTCTCACGTTTTATAAAATATGTTATTGGTTGTTATTAAAATCAACTGAAAAATTGCCGAAGCAACAAAGAAATGTGACAACCACTGACAGAAATAAAAGGAATTCATGTAGTCTTTATAGATTCGAGCGCGGGGGTGAAGAGGTCAAGACCCCTTAAGGTGCTTGGGAGGGGGGGGGGGGGGGGGGGTGAAACACCAGAAACAGGATCCCTGACTTTAAGCTCTGGCCATGACTCGGTGAGAACTCTGTCATAATGACAAATCGGTGGTGCACGTTGACGCGGAGGGCTGTGACGAAGAAGAATGGTAGCGAGCAGGGTAACAGGGTAGCCTACTGTTTAGCGGGGCTGTTTCCATGGCTAATACGTACACGGGGAAGGAGGTACTAGCTATCACCCTCGCCATAGCAAGATCATCGACAAAAACCATTTTCAACAATTATAAAACAGCAATCAGTAACTAAATCGTGGGACGAGTTTCCCCACAGGTTTAGCTAATTCTACGTAATATCCAAATTGGTAGGCAAATTAGCATAGTATGGACTCCTGCTCACGCCTTCTTTCCTGGCAACGAGGCAGCCGACGAATTAGCTCGAGTTCTCACTTTTCGAGCTGGTCAATGCGGGCCAGCTGAGCGTTTCACGAACAAAGACAGGCCACAGTAGTATTTGCAACACTACAGGGTTCCCAGACTGACATACCCACCCGCGCACAGATCGCTTACTAAGCAACATGCATCGGTTTGGATTCAAACCAACTTATTTCCAAACTCCCAATTATACAGCTTCTATTATGAAGAACAATACTCACACAAACGAAACAAAAAAGTAATGATAGGGCCGATCTGAATCACATGATTTAGAACTGCACTCAGGCTTCACAAGCGAGTCAACTCACTAAATACTGAACACTGGGGGACACTGTACTGTTCATGGTTTTGAGACTTTGTTACCATTCGCTCTGTCCGTATGTCGCCGTCCACCATGTGCCGGTGAGCTGCTGTAATCCGCGGAAAGGGCGCATGGATGGATGGAAGAGTGTCCCCTTTGAAACACGGTGGTTCAGTCGTCGCCATGCTCCATCTTTTTTAGCCTTTTTAATTTAGGCAATTCTCCAACTTTGGGGGCTTTAATTTTAAGCACGGCATATTTTTAAATACACTCGCTTAATTCCGATTTAGCAAACTTTCGTCCTCGCCTTGCTACTTAGCCACCAATCTCCCAAACGCCCTACCGCCGATATATTCGTTTCCTTTGTTACCTCTAAACCACAGGGCCTGTGCTAAAGTGACTCAACGTTTGTGACTGTCCACGTCGACATCTAGATGGATACTACAACCGGTAACTTCGGGCTCCCTCCAGTTTTATAATGGGGGACCCTATCAGTTACGGGAAGATGGTAAGTGGGGCGTAACTGAGTGCACATGCTCATAATGAAAGCCGCACCCTCGGCCTTTCAGCGAAGCGTTGTGCACATGCGTACTCCCATCCCGCAGTTGTCCTATTCACCTAACCGGCATAGTCTCTATTCTAAAGCTTACAGCTTGGTTGGTAGTGTGAGCAGTTAGGTATACAAGTTCATAGCATAAGAACTCACCTGATAACCGCAGCTGAAACATGCTGATCTATACAACGCCTTTGATTCACACCAAACTATATAGAACACTATGCTTTTCTCCGACAAACACAAAAGAGCAAACTACACAACTCAAGAAAGAAGCTGTAAATGCCCCTCAAAGGCAATGACCAGTCAATGGCGTTGGCCAAATGTCAATGTGTCATCGTTAACTCTGTGTCACGCTAGTGTAACAGGGGACTAACATAACTTGAAAAGACCTCATTCCAGAAACATTTAATATTTCTTTGCATAAATAGGACACACTATAAAGCGAAGAGAAAAATACAAAAAAGAGGCACCCATTGTCAACAAGTCTGTACTCCAGATCCACAGCAGCAGGTCATTTTAAACTAATAAAGCCTCGCATAAAGCCATGGTCCATGTGGTATTTGCACGCATTAATACATTGCAAAGCAAATCTAATACCTCTGTCACACTATAATATTTAATGTCATTCAATGCATCGCATATCTTTCAGTTTCATTCGGTGCTACACAGTAAAACATGTTATTCTCAAACGGTGGCAATTACTATAAGCTATAAAAAATACTGCACTTAAGGAATATTAGTGCGTATAACATTAAGCCATCAAACAGTCACGCGCTCAGTTAGAACGTTAAATTGTTCTCAGATAACCCCACGGGGAGAAGCGGCCACAAAGAAGCACCAAGAAAGGGTACAGGGGCTTTAAGAAACACAGATCGCAAAATGATCGTGAGTCGCTGGCATGATTGGACCGTTGTGTGACTGTGAGTAATGGCGTTCCACCATAGCCTGCGGTGCGAATAATTTGACACCTAATTAACATTTCTTAAAACAATACTCAAAAAATATAATTTTTAGCTAGCCACTGTAACTGCGCGTAGAATTTTTTTTCGGGCTTCTTGCTTCTGCTGCGCATCTGGCGTCGAGAATGCACATTCGGTTTGCAACCGAATGCGAATGAGTTCCCCAAACTCATTCGACGGTAATTTGGCAAATGTCATTCGAACCTAATGACAAGAAATTTTCTCGTGCAGCAGGCAAATAATGACATTTGATGCAATGTCATTCGATTAGAAGCGGCCACCACCAATTCGACTTAATGACATTAAATTTGCCCGTATGACCGGGGTATAATACGGCTTCGGAGAACGAAGACTACGACTATTCGCTGTTTGACAGATACTCGCGTTTTCGTCCGAGGCGTACCAAGAACGTATATCTTCAGAATATCCAAACACCGACTTTACCTGTTTCTTAGAACGAAAGCATCATTTGTCCCTCACACAGTTGCCGATAAGGGTATATTCCAATACAAAATTTATGTCAGCTTACCGCGAAGGCCTGGAAGGCGGGACGGAGTTGAACCTTTATGGAGCACTGTCGCCGATGCGTCTAACGCGTCTACCACTGAGCAAACTGTTCGCGCCTATATCCCGAGAGACCTCTAAACAGTGAAGACCACTGAGGAGAGCGGGAAAAGCTTGTCGGGGTGAGGAGAATTGGCTTTTGCTTTATGGGAAGTCGCGCACCAGCGTCTCCCTCACTACTTGCACCTGCAAAGCTTTGTCTGCCTTAAGTGACGTGACACATGTCTTTTACTCCCCCCCCCCCCCCCCCGTATTTTTTTATTTATTTATTACATGTTCCTGCAGCGCCCGAAGGCATTATTGCAGGGGGGGAGATGACAAGTAATCTTGCTGGGAACGCCAGTGATAAAATACATAAAAATGAAGAAAATAACATGACACAAGTGATAATGCAGAATGAAAAACATGCATCTAAAGGGGGCAACTGCTCGACGAACGAAGTGATGAAAACACTCAAAAAACAAAGTAATGAAGAAAACACGCAAGAGAACTGGGCGCCACGTCACACATCCGATAAAAAAGCCCGAAATAAATTTTCAGTGTAACACTCAGTGATGCCAGCTGGCAGCCGGTTCCACTCATTGATCGTCACTCTACTCCATAATAGCCCCACCATTCCCGCTCCACAACACCTAACTCCTGCCCCAGTGCCACCCCCACCCCCGCCGCATGCCGCAATGGAGACGAATCAAAGCCCAGTAGAAGATAAACCTAAAGAAACCAGCTCCAGCCCCCCAGCAAAAAAGCAACGAATTACCCCCAACCCAAAAACGCAAACCGATTCCGCCCCTGCCGAACAACTCGACAAACATATTCAGAAACTAGTCGAACAATTCGACAAAAAGCTTCAAACCCTTAACTCTCAATTTGAGAGCCAGTATCAAACTTTGTCAGCAAAGTTTGCCGAATATGCCGCTGCCTTAGAACGGCGCATGGAAGCCCATATGGAGGCAATGTTTCAGAAACTGGTAGTCATGCAGACCACCGCACTTCATGCAGCTCCCCTACCCCCACCTCAGATAGGAGAGGCTGCACGGCCAGCAGACGCCTCTGCTGCTCCCGTTTTAAAACCCCCAACGCTTCAACATGGCGGGGCGGGTCCGACTTGATTCCCTGAACATTCTGACATGGAACTGCCGTGGCTTTCGCGGCAAGCGAGCACCATTTCAGCTTCTTCTTCCTACCTTCCTCCCCACCCCTCAAATTCTCCTCTTACAAGAAGCCGGGACGAAATCCCACATCCCCGGCTACACTCCCATATATTCCGACTCCACAGACGCACCGCGCGCTGCCACATTTATACACCGTAGTCTCACCTATATCACACACCAGGTAGCTGCAGATGCCCCATGCGTAGTTACAGAAATCATACACTCCACCCACTCTCTCCCATCCATCTACGTCGCCAACATATACCATTCACACTCATTACCCATTGCCTCGCTAGAATCTCTCCTAAAGAGTATATATAAATTGGCGGGTAAGCACCCTCTACTCATTGGGGGGGACTTTAACAGTCCCCACACAGACTGGGGCTACATCAAAACCACACACAGAGGCCGCAGATTATGGACCCTTCTTCAAAACCTTAATTTTTCCGTCCACAACAACTTCAACACACCCACGAGAATTGGCAATAGTGTATGTGTCGACACCAGCCCCGACCTCGTATTCAGCCGCTGTTTAACAAATGTGACATGGGACAGAACTCAACATACATTAGGCAGCGACCACTACATCATTCTCGCCTCCATCCCCTTTCAACAAAAGCGCAAAGCCTACACCACACACAAGCTCATAAACTGGGACCACTTCAGGGCTACCCGGCAATCACGTGAGTCAGAGCCCATCACTGACATAGAGGCCTGGATGAACTCGCTCACTCAGGATCTCCAGACCCACCTCCTATACATTGAGACAAAAGGGGAGATTCCTACCCTTGACAGCCGCCTCGCTCACCTCTGGGAAGCTCACCATAGCCTCTTAGAGCGATGGAAAAGCCAAAAACTGAACAGAACGCTAAAGAAGCGTCTCTCAGCACTTCAAGCACAAATCCAACAGCACTCTGAAGACCTCTGCCGCTCCAATTGGAACCAGATCTGTGACAGCATGTCTGGCAAACTATCCTCCAAAAAAGCCTGGCAACTCCTTCGCCACCTCATAGATTCAACACGAACAAAATCTGCCACGCAACACCATGTTACTCGCCTCATTCATAAAAACATAGATGACACAGATATCCTAATCGACACCCTCAAAATCACATACACGTCTCCGGGCACTCCTACCGCTCTCCCATGTTACAACGGATGCCCGAACCCAACATTAGACGAAGAAATCACGGTGGCAGAAGTCCGAGCGGCACTTCTTGCGCTACGAACAAATTCTGCTCCAGGGGCAGATCAAATCACAAATTCCCTTCTCCGTAACTTGGACGATAATTCTATCGTGCAGATTACGGATTACTTCAACAAATGCTGGAATGAGGGCACTCTGCCCCAATCATGGCGGCATGGCAAAATCGTCTTCATTCCAAGCCAAACAAACCCCTCACGCTACAGAACCTTCGCCCCATTTCCCTGACATCATGCCTCGGAAAGCTCTTCGAGCATGTTATTCAAAACAGACTTGCCCGCCATATGGCTGACAACGACTTGTATCCGCACAGCATGGTCGGCTTTCGTCCGCACCTGTCGGCTCAGGACGCTATGCTGCAGTTAACGAACGACATTTACAACCCCCTCACACCAGGACACACCAAAGCAGTTCTCGCTTTAGATCTCTCCAAAGCCTTCGATCGCATCCACCACTTAGCGATCGTTAGTGCACTCTCCTCCCTCAATGTTGGAGAACGCACGTACTCATACATCAAGGCCTTCTTATCAGATAGAACAGCTGAAATCCATTTTGGCCCCCTAACCTCAGAGAAATTCACCCTCAAAAGTGTAGGCACCCCACAGGGGTCTGTACTATCGCCTCTCCTCTTCAATATCACCCTCATACCCCTTGCTAGCAAATTGAACACCATCCCACACCTACGCCACACACTATATGCTGACGACATAACCATATGGACCACACATGGCAACGACGGAGAAATAGAGGAAGCCCTACAAACAGCAGCTACCACCACCCAAACTCACGCAAGCAGCATAGGGCTATCATGCTCTGCGGAGAAGTCAGAGCTCCTCATCATCCGTCCACGAAACTCTCCGTGTGCCCCGATTTCAGTCACCATTGAAGACCGGCCCGTCCCTGAGGTTCCCAACCTCAGGATACTAGGACTCCACATCCAATCCAATGGGAAAAACACCATCACACTCAAGAAACTCCAGCAGATTACTGGTACCATATCGCACCTCATTAGGAGAGTAACAGTAAGGCACAGGGGAATGAAAGAACGCGATTTATGTCGCCTCATTCAAGCCTTTGTCCTTAGTCGGGTGCTCTACACAACTCCCTACCTCTCACTTGCAAAACACGACATCAACGCTTTAAATATACTCATTCGCAAAGCCTATAAGACCGCACTCAAACTACCCTGCAACACGCCTAACGAACGCCTTGCAGCCCTAGGCATACACAATAGCATTGAGGAGCTCATTGAAGCCCACAAACATGCCCAATACATACGACTCACACGCACATCAACGGGTCGCCACATACTCTCTCATCTCGGAGTCAGGATACCCGCAAATGACCCAGACCTCTTCCCTATACCCAAGAATATCCACAAGGAGCTTATTATTAAGCCCCTTCCCCGAAATATGCATCCCCATCTCCACGAACAGCGCCGTATAGCCCGTGCTAAGGCACTCCACCGACAGTACGGCTCCGACTCCGAAACCGCATGGGTGGATGCAGCATGCACAGGCATAAGCGCCGCGGCTGCAGCAGTAAACTCCTCTCTCTCCCCACTTTTTAAGCTGCCACTTCTACCAAACCTCACCTCTGAAGAAGCCGAGGAAGCTGCAATAGCTGCCACCATAACGCATACGAAAGCAAATTACATTCTCAGTGACTCCAAAACTGCCATTCAAAATTTTGCGCGAGGCAGAGTCCATAGTCCAGCCTTTGACATTCTAAGCTCGTCTGCTGCGCAAAACCCGTCCCGCCAAGTGGAGCTGATTTGGGTGCCGGCACACTCCGGGAACCCTGGCAACGAGGCTGCCAACTTTTTAGCCCGAGGTACCATACACCGGGCACAGGAAGCCTCCGACCTGGGATTCACGAGGGAACGCATGCACACTTTCAGCGAGCTGACCGAGGCCTACAGAGCCACTCGGCAGCTATACCCTCCGCCTCACTCATCCCTAGACAATAGACGTGCCACTATTTGGAGACGTCTCCAAACGCACACCTTCCCATCCCCTCAATCTCTTTCTTACTATCATCCCCTCTATCCTACACCCGCATGCACCCTCTGTCCCGAATCACACGCTAACGCCCTTCACATCTTAACACTCTGCCCGGCGGACCCTCCCCCGCGGGGCCTGGAGCACCTTATCACCTGGGAGGACTGGGAGGCCCTGCTGCGCTCTACGGACCCGGCTGATCAGGAAACTGTCACAAGCCGGGCTACCAGCGTAATGGACCTTCGGGGCATGAACGCTTGAGTACAGTGGGGCCGTGCGGGGGCCCAGGGATCTGCGAGTCCCAAACTCCTTTGCTCAAATAAAGTTTTATCCATCCATCCATTGATCGTCAGTGGAAAAAACGAGGTGTTATACACATCTGTCCGGCATTTTATTTCGCGGATCTTCCACTGATGATCAAGTCGTCTAGACAAAAAGTGAGGTTGAAGCAGGTACCGGTCTTTGTCAATGCTGAACTTTCCAAAATAAATGCGATACATGATCTGAAGTCTGAAATGTTTTCTGCGGTGAGCTAAATATTCCCAACCAAGATGATGTTTAATAGACGTGACACTAGATGAAAAATTATAATTGTTAGACACAAATCTGGCAGCATTATTTTGGACGCGTTCGAGCATGTCTGATAAGTAAATAAACTGGGGATCCCATACAGGGCATGCATATTCAAGAATTGGCCTTATGTAAGTGAAATACAGGAGCTGCTTGACATTTGACTGCGCTTTGCTGAAATTACGTTTTAAAAAATTAAACATTCTGCAGGCTTTCGATGTAATATGCTCAACTTGTCTCGTCCACGTAAGGTTAGAGGTGAAATATACGCCGAGATACTTATATTCAGAAACTTTTTCCAGGGGAACATTATTTATTGAGTAGCAGGTCGGTAAAAGGGAACGCTTACGAGTGAACGAGACAAGTTTGCATTTTGAAATGTTCAAAGACATTTGCCATTTTGAGCACCAGTACTGTATAAAATTTAAGTCTCGCTGAAGTTTTAATGCGTCAGAAGAACTTTCCACAACATGGTAAAGCACACAGTCGTCAGCATATAGCCGAACTTGGCAGGTGAGGTCAAGAACAATATCATTAATAAAAATGAGAAAAAGAAGGGGTCCAAGGACAGACCCCTGGGGCACACCTGAGGAGACGTTTACGGAATCGGAGTGACAACCGTTAATTACAACACGCTGCATGCGGTCCTGGAGATATGAATGAAGCCAGTCGAGGATATTGGGGTGCAGACCAAAACAACGTAACTTATGTAATAAGTTACGGAAGAAGAAAGAGGGGAAGAGGACAACGGCCATCGCATCGCACCCGGTTCCTAGGGCATTGCATTCATGTAAACATGCGCTAGGAAAGCGCATCGCATTAATGCGCCAGACAGAGCTGGATTGAGAACAATAATTCACCTTTCTCCGTGCATGTGAACCCGGTCGCATCGCATTAAGGGCAATATGGCGGCGTCCAGCGCAATGGTGGCCGCTCGCCTCACCGTTGTAGCTCCACGGTGTCTCGCGTTCGCTACAAACGAATGGTGGACGAAGCTTTTTATTTATCTGAAGTTGCCCGCACCACACAATCCAATGACAAAATGCCTCAAATTTTAAAATGACTTCTGGAATCGAGCAGGTGATAGGCTTATTAAGCGTTGTTGGGCGCCATGGACAGAAAGCGTGGGATATTCAAATAGCTTCGGGTTCGATAAACAAAGGCGACGAAGTATTTAATTTTGCTTCATACGCTGTTTTTAGTATTTGTTACAGCTTTTTTATAATAGGTATGTATAAAATAAATATTACATAAATGTGAAAACTTTACAGACTGGTGCCACTAATCCTTTCAACATGCGACACCGCGTGCCGCCGCCACCACCGCGCTAGAGATGATCTACATGTAAACGTTGTCGCATCGCATTACCGTGAGGCGCTATGAAATGCGACACGATGAGATGCGCCACTCTCACCTTCATTGAAACGCGGCGATAGCGGCGTCGATATCTTGTAACGAGAGCTTGAGGCTACCCAAAAAAAGTAATGGAATATAATAGCCTCACCTATACGGCTTCCAACTCCGCAAGGGTTGGAAGCGTTTTCACATACAAGGTTCAAGTCAAGTTCAAGAGACGCTGGCTGTCGAAGCAAACGAAGAAAATGATCTGCAACGTCCATGCAGACCGAAAGCCGCGCGGTCGAACTACATGGCGGAGTGACACGTTTAGAGACGCCCCGCCTCCCTACAATAGACCATTTGCGGAAAAGCGAGCGCTACCTGTCGTCCAAAATGGGAAGCTTCGCCGGCACTTTTGGTTGGAAAGGGATTCTTGAACTGGCATGCGCAAGGCAGCGTCCGGCGTTTCGCGTGCGCTTAAATCGTTGTTTTAGTGTTGCTCTTTTGCTGAAAACGTGCATATGCTGAAGAAAGAGGATGACATAGAAGAAGAACGATGTAGAGCGCCGACGTTTTGGGTTTTAGCCAGAATAATGACCAGGTATGAGCAATACGTGCAGTGCGTCCTCAACTGTTGGCCAGGCGCATCGTTGCCGATGCTTAAAGGAGGAAGGCCATGTCAGGAACTTGAATCTTCATACCACTAATCAGTATGAGAGTGAGCACCATCCATGAAGACCGCAGTGTTTATGCGACAATGCCATGGTTCGCTGTTGATTCGGGCCGCATCGTTTGAACTCACTGCGATTGCTTTGCGGGGTGAGATATTTTGCTTAGAAAGATGTGTATCTCTCTTGTGCAGAATGCTGATACACAAAATGAACGTGTATTGCATGGACGCTAATGGGCCGACGAGTGTTACAGTGACTTGGGATGCACTATTTTGTAACACGCACAAATGTTTGTCTGGGTTTTCTGATGTAGGGCAAGAGTTCCTGCTGACTTCGTCCCTGCAGCTTCTGATGTAGGCCAGGCGCTTTACTGATTAGTAAACGACTCGTATTTTCTCAACCACACTCGCGCTCATACGCAAGAGCTTCGCTTACTGACGGACCGCTTCCTGCGTAGGCTGCACTCTGCCGTGCTCCCGCTGTTCAGATATAGCGCACCTTTTGTATTTTTGGATTGACGGTGGATGTTCATACAAGTATATAAAATTCATTTCCCACCGAATCTGTCGATGCAAGAACTCTTATAAAACCAATATGTGTTCATTTGGCAGCAAGCGCCAAATACAGCAAGAACGCCCAGCTACTACTGAACGGGCCGGTTGGGCACAACCGACCCCACGGCTTCGTCTTTCGCGCCTTGTATGTCGTCGTGGTCCTCGTTATATATACATACAAATGTCGCTGTTGCATGGCACATGCTTAGCTTAGATAGAAGGCGTTCCAGTCAAATATGGCTGTCTTTAGACTGCATGCAATAGTGAACAATTAATGCTGCGTTTCTTTACTCCTTATTGAAGGCTCAGCGAAACCTGTCAGCATGTAGCAGGGCTGCTGTTGAGTGTTTCTGTGAGGGCACTAGGATGCTTCTTCTTGCACGGGCGTACTCTGCAAGTCGATAGTTCTTGGTAAGGTATAGAACTCACTCCAGCAAAGCTGTACACTACCTTGTCTCAAGGCAGAGATGGCGCCTTTTCAGTAAATGGTGTGGCTGTAGAAGGAAACAAAACTCATAACAATAGATTATGGCACCGACATAAAAAAAAAAAAAAAAACGGGGGAGTACAAAAGCGCCTCCGCAAAGCAGCAGCGGAAGAGGACACCGTGCACACTACTTCGTTAGCAGACGACGCGCGCTCGGGGACCAGTCATGAAATATCCAGACAGCCTTTTTTCACGTGTCCGACTTTTTTTTTTTTAAATGCGTGATAAGTTTTCCCGAGCCACGGGCACACACATGCGGCGAAAGCGAGACAAGCAACTCAAATCATCCACCGCTCTACAGCGCGAGAATGCGCAGCTAGGCAGCGCTGGCGCGTCATGTTTTCCAACCAAAACCAAATCGCCCACAGAGGGCGCTAGTTGCGCCTTTGTCGCGCATGCGCAGGAGCTTTTCCGCAAATGGTCCATTTGCGTCCATTGCCAGTAGTTGAGTGCAGGGCTCTTCTCGCCTAGCCTGCGCAGAGAGACCCGTGAGTCATCTGTGAAACCCTGATTATTGATAAAATTATTGTGCAGCGTGGTGTGTGGCGTGGATGAAGCGAGGGACGTCGGTTCCCGGAAAAGCACATGACGCGATGTCCTTCCCCTATTTTCGCGTGGCATCCCGGCGAAAATGGCAGCTGAGGAGGCTTCGCGCATGCGTAATAGTGCTACTGGAAAAAGGTTATTGGACCTTTTTCCAGTAGAGTACCTCTTTTGCGGCTGCCAAGCGAAGTAAGTGTGACGGCGAGGACTGCCGAGGCTTCCTGGAATATTTCTACCCGGCAAATAAAAAAAAAAAAAAAAAAGGAAACGAGAAGAGGTGAATCGTCCGAATCTCAAAAAAAAAAAAACATGGATTCTCCACTTTCTTTATCCATCATGTTATCCTCTCTTGAGTAATGGTCCTGAGTTGTTGGAGGGATTTGTGTTTATTAGAGGTGCTTTATGGATGGACTAGTGTCTTACCAAGGGCGTTATACATGGCAGCTGCAGATGTGTGGTGGTTTTTCTAGTGTGTGTCTGTGTGGTGGAAGTTGTGGCTTTCATGCTTGAAGGATGTGAGTGATGGACTGGAATGATTGTGCTACTAACATTTATTGTTGGCTAGACATCCGCTTGGCAAAGAAGAGGTGTGCCAGTGAGATGTACTTGGGAGTAGAAAAGGAAGTTGTGGCTGTATGATGAAGAGGAAGTGCGTATTCAGTTTCATATTACAGTAGTGTTCGCATGTGTTGTGTTTCTATTCACGTGTTTGTCAACGTTGCGCTGCAGTTCCGGGTACAAAAAAAAAAAAAAAAGTTTCATTATGAGTCCAAGCACGCGCTTGCATCCCACGCGAGAAAGGCGCGAGGGAGACGTTGCTTCGCATTCTCCGAAAAGAAGGGGTACTAATAATGCACAAACCGGCTACCACCATTGGACGCCATCGGAGCGTCTCGTCTACGAGCGTTGTCGCTCGGCGCGCGCCGGAAAGGGTGACCGAATACATGACTGCGTAACAACTGGCGTCTGCAAGCCAAGGCATGGAAGAATCCTGGAAGTTCCCCGTCCGTAGCTAAAATAGTTCAATTCAGCGACGACGGGAACTTACCAGGGAGGATGGGGGAGGCAAGGGGAACAAAGGCGCAGGCATGTGCGCGAACAAAAGAGGAGCTCTTGCTTTTGTGGAAACGAGTTGCGCGTGTGGCGGTGGGTGCTGCACCTGCCCATGCGTGGCTTGTCACTGTTCCCCACCTGGGGATTATTGTCTGCGTCGACGCTGAGATCTGGCATCGCCAGATACCTCTGTCTTTGTATTCAGATATGTGGCGCAAACAAAGACAAACACAGGAGAAGAAAGGAGGAGAAGTGGTTAGAGCGCCCGTCTCGGCTGCGGGAGGTGGTCAGTTCGAAACCCACCGCCGGACACCCACCGGTAAAAATGGGTACAAGCGTCCCCCGGCCTGGTGCTCGGCTTTTACAGGGGTGTACGTTTGGGAGAAGCTCCGTAAACCCCGCTGCGCGCCCCTCCTCCGCAGTGGGCCCAAACCCAGTTTCGAACCTCGCAGCCTGCAAAGGTGGTTCTGTTTGTCTTGCAAAGGTACTTCCTTTGACCCTCACCTGAAGTGCTCCCTTAGAGCCTCAGCTGCAGCAGTCCTAAAAAAAAAAGGGCCACATAATGGGCTGTTGCCGCGCAAGGCGGACTTATTGTTGTCCGATGGCGGAACGAATCACTGCCACATCGGCGCAACTATTTGGGCCGTGACCCAAATAGTTCTGAATACGATGATGCACCAACTAGCCTCTCAAGCCGTTATTTTGAGATACCTCTGTCTTTCAGCGTTGCCGCCGAGACGCTGACACGGCGCCGTAGAAACGCTGCCATGGGGTTCATGGGGGAAACGAAAAACTTTGCGGATGACTTCTGACAAATTCAGTGAGCACAACGCTGTAGCCGAAAACGGCAACTTTCACGGGCGCCACTGGAAATCCAATATGGCTGCCCTTCCGGCTGTCACGCTTCTAGTGCGTTGTGATGGGCTACGTTTTCTGAAGCTGCATTAAAATACTATCGAGAGTTTTCTGTTGTGCGAAGGTATGCACAGTATTGTCAGTCAGCGTACAAGCCCTTTGTGTGCATGCGTTGCAGGGATGGGATGCAAAGGACCCCTCGAGTGTGGCTGGTCAGGTATGTGAAACATCCTGCTGCTGACTGGGTTGTGCGGCAAGTACGACAGGTTCCCAGGCGACTCTAATGCTACGGAGAAACGTTCGACGTAGATAGAATAAACATGAATATAGATAAACGTTTCAACTTTTATTTAGGGATCACGGGAACTCGCGAACTGCCGCATTTCAAGATGTCGCGCTGTGCATTCACGCGCATAGCACAGGCATGCCGAGCGGCCAACCCCGCATTCTGCGTGCCTAATTTTTTTCCTTTATTTCAAAATATACGCCATCGCATCGAAGTACCTACTATACCTAGTTTGGGCACAAGAGAACATCACTACAAGGTAATAATGATGGTCTACTGCGATCACTTTAACCAACCCTTTTTTTTTTTTTTTTTTTGCAGCATATCTGATGGAGATTGACTTTCGCAAAAGATGACCCAGTGCTGACACAAACATTTTTTGGGGAACAGTTACTTGACAAGCAAGACAGCTAGTGTTCCGGCTTCGAGAACAAGCCTCACATGGACTGCGAATGTATGCTCCGTAACGTTAAATACAAGCTCCTAATCTACCGTTCATCTGACAGCTGCTGATTGAAAACACTACATCCACTCAACCGGGTAGGAAACAAACGTTCTTAATTTCTCAAACATGTGCGGGTCATGAATTGGTCAGCAATAAAAAATGTTATCATCACGTATGGCTCTCAATGGACCATTTGCGGAAAAGCTCCTGCGCATGCGCGACAAAGGCGCAACTAGCGCCCTCTGTAGGCGATTTGGTTTTGGTTGGAAAACATGACCAGCGCTGCCTAGCCGTGCGTTCTTGCGCTGTTGAGCGGTGGAGGATTTGAGTTGCTTGTCTCGCTTTTGCCGTGTGTGTGTGTGCCCGTGGCTCCGGAAAACTTATCACGCATTTAAAAAAAAAAGAAAGCCGGCCGTCTGGATATTGCATGTCTGGCCCCCGAGCGCGCGTCGTCTGCTAACGAAGTAGTGTGCTCGGTGTCCTCTTCTGCTGCTGCTTTGTGGAGGCGCTTTTGTTCTCCCCCCCCCCCCCCCCCCCCCTTTTTTTTTTCCTTTTTGTCGGTGCCATAATCTATTCTTATGAGTTTTGCTTCCTTTTACAACCTCACCATTTACGGAAAAGGGGCCATCTCTGCCTTGAGACAACTTAGTGTAGAGCTTGCTTTTGACACGTAAATTGCTGGAGTGAGTTCTATACCTTCACCAAGAACTATCGACTTGCAGAGTACGCCCGTGCAAGAAGAAGCATCCTAGTGCCCTCACAGAAACACTCAACAGCAGCCCTGCTACATGCTGACAGGTTTCGCTGAGCCTTCAATAAGGAGTAAAGAAACGCACAGCATTGTTCAATATTGCATGCAGTCTAAAGACAGCTATTTGACTGGAACGCCTTCTATCTAAGCTAAGCATGGGCCATGCAACAGCGACACTTGTATGTATATATATATAATGAGGACCACGACGATATACAAGGCGCGAAAGACGAAGCCGTTGATGGGGTCGGTTGTGCCCATCCGGCCCTTTCCGAAGTAGCTGGGCTACAGTGAACTGTAGCTGGGCGTTCTTGCTGTATTTGGCGCTTGCTGCCAAATGAACACATATCAGTTTGATAAGAGCGCTTCCATCGACAGATTTGGTGGGAAATGAATTTTATATACTTGTATGAACATTCATCGTAAATCCAACAACACAATAGCAAGGTGCGCTATATCTGAACAGCGGGAGCATGGCAGAGTGCAGCCTATGCAGGAAGCGGTCCGTCAGTAAGCGAAGCTCTCGCGTATGAGCGCAAGCGTGGTTGAGATATACGAGTCGTTTACTAATCAGTAAAGCCTGGACGTGTTACATAATAGTGCATCCCATGTCACTGTAACACGGTCTGCGCATTAGCGCCCATGCAATACACGTTCATTTTGTGTATCAGCATTCATGTTTCTAACCAAAATATCTCACCCTGCAACGCAATCGCAGTGAGTTCAAACGATGTGGCCCGAATCAACCGCAAACCATGGCATTGTTGCATAAACACTGCGATCTTCATGGATGGTGCTCACTCTCATCAAAACTTATGTCAAGTTCCTGACATGGCCTTCCTCCTTTAAGCATAGGCTGGAATGCGCCTGGCAAGCAGTTCAGGACCCAAACTGCACGTATATTGCTCATACGTGGTCATTATTCTGGCTACAACCCGAAAAGTAGGCGCTCTACATCATTCTCCTTCTATGTCATCCTCTTTCTCCAGCATATGCACGTTTTCAGAAAAAGAGCAGCACTAAAACAACGATTTAAGCGCACGTGAAGCGCCGAACGCTGCCTTGCGCATGCCAGTTCGAGAAGCCCTTTCCAACCATAAGTGCCGGCGAAGCTTTCCTTTTTGGACGACAGGTGGCGGTCGCTTTTCCGCAAATGGTCGATTGTCTGTCAAACATCTATCAGAAATGCGCACTGAAAACCGTCACAGCTTTAGTTGCAGTCTTTTTTTTTTTTCTTTTTTGCGAAACTTGGTTCTGCTCAGAGTTTAGAGCGGCCAGGAAAAACGAGACCCATGTCATTATGAAAGAACTGACGAAACGAAGCAAGCAGCCTCGTATGCAGGGGATGAAGGCAATGGGAGAGTGACAAGTTGGCGGTGCATGACAACACGATTTTTCTGGGAGGGGGAAGGGGTTGATCTAGCCTAAGGCCTCCCCCCCCCCCCCCCTCCCCTCCAGGTTAAGTCGCTGCATCGAAAATGCGCGCATTGTCCCTTCCCCTACCTGCTGCCCTTGCACAAGCGAGAAAACGCCGTCAGATTCACCTTTCACCTTCTTCACCTCAGATTCACGTCAGATTCACCTTTTTCATGGGTTAGGTAGATCAAGTGCAGGAAGGAGGTCTGTCAGGGGGTGTCCACAGATGACTGAACTTATCTGCATATATAGCTGAGACAAGCTCTGCACATAACTACACTTTGGAAATGTCACCCCCTCCCCCTGCTGTGAAAGGAAGAGAGAGAAGCAAAAGAACAGAAAGGCAGGGAGGCTATGGTAGGGGATGCCCAGTAGCAGGGTGCCCAGTAGGCTTCCGTGCGCATGAGGAGGGGAGAAAAACGAGGAAAAGGAAAGAATTTCTGCAGAAAATATGGCTGTCCTGCCCAACTAATACCCCTGTCACACGAGCAAATTTAATGTCATTCGTATTGAATGACATTAGCATCTAATGTGTGATTATTCCCCTGCTACACGAGAAAATTTAATGTCATTAGGTTCGAATGACATTCTTCATCGAATGAGTTTGGGGAACTCATTCGCATTCGATCGCGAACCGAATGTGTACTGTTGACGCCAGATACGCAGCAGAAAAAAAGTAACGCAACAACATATTCTGCATGCAGTGTGAAATTTAAAAATAATATTTCTAGGCTTCGCCTGGTGACCGTAAGTGGCGGGAGCTGCCGAAAAAAAGAAAAAAAAAAGGCCCATTGCAAAACTTAAAGGTGTACTGAACAAATATCCAAGAATATTGAGAAAGCACCACAATTGCATTCTTAAGACACGATTACACTAGTACAGACACATAATTCGGGTTAGTTTTGAGCGGATGGCTGTGTTTTTTACATTTTCGGAGCGTCCGCCGGGTCAGAGGCAGCGCGCTCCCGACTGTTAGCCGGCGGATGTGAAGTCACAACTTCCCTCAGCAACGTCATGGCCCCGCGATCCCGCCGCCGCCCCCGCACCTGAAGTTGGTTGACCGTCTACAAGCAGTGTCGGTTCCCCCGCGTCGCGCCGTGAACAATGATACGGGACGCGTACGGAGGGCGCGTATTGTGGACAATTGTTTGTGCGCAGGCAGGGAACCATGAATTGTGTGCAGGAACAGGAGCACCAAAAAAAAAAAAATAAAAAAATAAATAAATAAATAAATAAAGAAATGAGTGCCGGCGGGGAAAGGAAAAATGAACAGGTGCAACCGGCCGCAATGGGGGTGTTGTGACGTGATACCAGGTTTTGTCAGAGCTTTCATAGAAGCCTGCTAGGTGTGGTGATATGAGAAATATTCATTAAAATACTTACTTTCCTCTCATTTCTGTTCATAAAGTGGATTGTTTTAGTCACTTCCAATGGGATAGCTACCATCTGCGCTGGAAATCTCGGCGGCAATTTTTTTATTCAGTATACCTTGAAACGAATAGCTCACTCTGAGGATTACGCCGCATGCACACTCATTAAGTGTAATTTGATCTGTATAATTCATGTATTGGCCGCGAGTTTATCAGCCGTGTTTCTGAGGCCCACGAAGGAGAAAAACTTGAATGGAAGCGCAGACACCGCATAACAGAGCTTGTTTGGCTTCCGGGAAGTAAACGGAAAGTTTCGGGGCACTTAATTAAGTTTGAAAGTGGCCGACCAATCATCCAGATGGGAAAGCCTTGCTATCCAGAAGCCCTAGCGTTTAAAATAAGTGGAAAAAATGGAATTTCGAACAAGTCACGAACAAACCATCCATGTATCCATGTGTGTTGTTGAGGCATTTAGTCCCATACACTGGGGAACTGCTTTCAGCGCCACCATAGTTCGGATATTTGAAGGTAGGCTGCAGCATAATTGGAATACCGCGAGTTTTCCACCGGATAAGTGGCGCTCCTTCGTGCCTCTCTTTGTTGCTGAATACCTAATCTCTTGAAGGTTAAGCAGCATGGCGCGGCATACTGCCAGCTGCTAATTTCCGCTAGTTAACGAAAGCGCGCATTCGTCGTTGGAAGAAAAAACCTTACTGAATGCACTTTCTGATAACCTCAGATATCGCAACACCAGAGTTAAGATACGAGAATCCTCGATGCCTGGTCTTAGCACGATTCTTTTATTTCTGTGAGTCGACGTGCATAATGAGTCAGCTCAAGGACCAATTAACTAAGACTTATTAAAAACAGACAATCGATATCTCGTCAGCAGGCGTGCAACACGTGGCCTGACACCACTTCGTCTACGGACGATGCAGGCTTCGTAAGCCAAAATCAGGGCCGAAGGTTTCCCTTTCATGTCAGTCTATTACTTCGAACTCTTCAATTAAAATGAGCGCTCTCTCCCGTCATTAGCCTCAATTATATCGAGAATTTCTCCGTCGCTATTTCTCGCCGTCCAGCATGTACCTGCATGCGAGCTGTTGAAACCCGCGGACAAGGCGCTCTAGCGTTTGTTACACGAGTGTAGTACAGCAGAAGATCTCAAATGATCGTCACTGCAGAATACTGCGAAGCTGATTCACGCCAAAGTCTATGGGAAGCTCATGCACTTCCCTGACCAAGAAAAACAAAACAAAAAAATAAACAGCCTAAAATATCCTTCAGGAGCTATTACGCCCATCATACTGCTAATGCAGTTAGCCCTGTTGTCGGACACAACCCAAGAAAGAAAAGCTTAAATGCCCATCAGAGGCGTTCCTGCAGTCAATGCGCCGACCAGCTTTCATGCCGTCAATACTAATACGTTGTCACACTAGCCTGACAAAGAATTAGCCAGACGTGACAAGGCCCGCGTTCCAAGACCATTTGCCATTTTTTTCTTTACATTATCCGGCTATAGACCCTTTGCAAAACTCTGGAAGTCAGCTTCTCTGCACAGCAAAAACCCCTGCACCATGGCGGCCAAACCTCTTTTGAGAGCCGAAGTTGGGTGCAGTGCAGGAGACGTCTATTGTGACAATAATGGCCAATTCCATTTCCTGCACCCCTCTGCCTGTTGTTGCTGCCGCAATTATGGTATTCAGAGGCCATCGGGGCGGAGACCATCGGGCCATTAAGAGGCCATCCTAGCAAGTGCCATTCATATCGCCTCTCCCGCCCGTATGCTTCCTCCTCGTTATCAAAAGCGAAGGAATTCTGCTCCCCAAGTTCATGCATCACATCAGGCTTGACCCAGAAGTATTCTGCGCTGCACCCAACTTCTACCCCCAAAACAGGTTTGGCCGCCATGGTGAAGGGGTTTTTGCTGTGCAGAGAAGCTGACTTCCAGAGTTTTGCAAAGGGTCTGTAGAACTTACCACCAAAGAAGAGAACGGTGCAGGAAAACAGCACCCGTTGCCAACAAGGCTATACTCCAGACCTAAACCAGAATAAGAGACCTCGTAATCCACGAACCATGCAGTCCGTACACACATTATTGCAATCCAAAGCAAAGCTAGCCTTCTCTGTTTGGCAAATAGACACGTGCGTGTTTACGTCCGAGAATAGCGCATAAAAACAAGAACGTTATCTATTTATCAATTACCAAATATTCTTTGTCACTCACACGCTGTCCATTACAAGGAACGCTCCTAACCACTTTGCACAACGAAGAATATTCTAATGCAAAATTTGCGTTAGCTTACCGTTAAGGCCTGAAAGGCGGCACGGAGTCCAACCTCGCTGTAGAACGGTGGTCCGCTGTTAACGCTGAAAGGCGGCACGGAGTCCAACCTCGCTGCAACACGGTGGTCCGCTGTTAGCGCGACGTGTTCTGAGCAGACTATTCACGATATCCCGAGTGACCTCCGAAGACCAAACTAGGAGAAGAGAAGGAAAAGGCTGCAGAGGCGAGAAGTGGCGCTGGGAGAAGTCATGCATCAACGTCGTCACTGCTGTTTGCACTTGCATGACTTTGTCAAGTAAAGGCCCGCCTTCACAGACATCACGCATGCCTTGCTCCTTCTCACATCTCGGAAGAAAAAAGAGGGGAACAAGACAACGGCCACCCTGGCAGCGATATCTGTTTGTGTTAGACTGACACGAACGCAGTTAACAAAAATAAGCACGAACTGTTAACAACCCCCCTCGGCTGGTAGATTGAGCTTAATCGTTCATGTTTGCATTCGTTAACAGTGTTCGCGTCAAGCTAAGCAGCGCAGCTCTAGTCTAAATCTAAGTTCCAAGCAGCACAATCACAAAGCGATTGTGACCAACTTCCTCGCAGCCATGGCTTAGATGGCTTCCAGCCGGGGACTTGTCGTGGAAAGAGATTGTAACCAGTTTCTTTGTTCAGACACTACCAGTTACCCACCCGGGAAGGAGGTCTCTTGGGATATCCTGACTACTGTTCTTCGTCATAGGCAAGGTTAAAATGTTCCTGGAATCGGAAAAAGGAAGAATGCCGAAAAGCAGCCTGAGTCATAATTTCATCTACACAAGACCGCGCGTGTGCTGAACGTGTTATGAATGCGAAAACAATTCTTTATTGATCTATATTAATCTAGCGCATAACCCAAATTAGTCATATTTAATCTAACCTGATCCAAATTAATTCAACAATCACTCTTGATCCAACCTAATCTGCCATATTCTAAGTTAATCCAAAGTCATCATTTTTATATCCACATAAACTGCCATAATCCACCTTAAACCGACCTAATCTAATATTATCGCGCTTAATTAAATGTATACGCTCTAATCGCTCCTTATACTAATTAAATCACCATAATATTTTATTTATTTATTTTTATATATAGGTACTGTAAGCCTTTCCAAGCTCACACAGGAGTGGGTCACAAGGCAAACATTTAAGAATGAAAAAAAAAACAGCAAAATTACAGAGCAAATAACGAAATGGAAGTGGAACAGCGCAGGAAGCAGTCCACAGTACAACGGAAAGAAAAAAACAACGAAAAAGAAAATAACAACACATAAACCAAAGTTGTAATGAACAGCAGGGTATTCACAGTCAGTCCTATTCCCATAGAAATGCCCTGATTTTAGCTTCAAATAAATCAACAGAATCAACACTCACAGTTTCTTCTGGGAGGTGGTTTCATCATGCATCAGTAGCACAGGGAAAGAATGAGTATTTAAATGTGTCACAACGTGACGAAAAGGGGTCTGATGCATCTGTGATGATTCATTCTGTATGAAAGCTGGAAGGGTGGCATGATGTACTTCGTTTTATCTATGTTTATACGCCCATGTAAAGAAGAAAAAGGAGCTTCACGTCAAAGACACGTCGTGCGGAAACTAAAATCGGAATGTTTGCTTGATTGCGTAGTGAAGTGACGCTATCGTGCGGCGAGTATCTGGAGTAAATAAAACTGAGTGGCATGCGCTGTATTCTCTCTAGTCTATCAACGAGATAGGATTGGTGCGGGGACTATACGATAGGGGCATACTCAAGTATCGGCTGAACAAGGGTTTTAAAAGCAGTTAGTTTAACACGAGGTGGTGCTGTAGCCAATTTCCGACGCAAGAACTTGAGCTGCCTTGAGCGCAAGAACTTGAGCCTTTGTGCATGTGGTATCAATGTGGGTAGCCTAGTTTGCTTGAGAACGTCAGACCTAAACATTCCACAGTGTCTGACCTTGCTAAAGCTGTGCCCCTTGTAGTATAAGTGCATATGTTCGGTGTCCTTTTATGAGTAAAGCTGATGCATGTTGTTTTGTTGACATTGAGCTTCACACCCCATTTTTCACACCAATTCGTGACGTTGTTTAGTGAGAGGTTTAGTATGATTTGATCGGCCAGGGACCAAACAGTCGTGTACACAACACAATCGTCTGCGAAGAGCCGTACTGTTACGTTAGGCTCCACACATGATGGGATACACCAGAAAAAGCAATGGATCCAAAACAGACCCCTGCGAAACACCCGAAAATTACCTCAAGGCTGTCTGACTCAGCATTGTTAACTGATACATATTGTGATCGGAGGGAAATATAAGATGATATCCACGCAACAGGGTTAGAGTATATGCCAATAAGTTTTTCAATCACTTGACAGTGAGGGACCCTGTTTGTTGCATCTGTTTGAAGTCCTAAATGAATTGTTTCTGCGAAGTCATGGGCAATTTCCAGAAGCTGCGTCGTCGTGGAAAGGCCTTTCCTGAAGCCATGTTGTTCAGCGTAAATAAGGTTATTGTGTCCTAAATAAGCAATTATGGATTTGCTAATGACATGTTCGATTAATTTGCACTAGCAGCTAGTAAGAGAAATTGGTCGGTATTGGTCGGTATGTGTTTATGTGTAACCTTTTACCACCTTTGTGAACCGGGATTACTTTTGCAACAAGCCAGTCTGAAGGCAGTGTGACTGACTCCATAAATACCCCGTGTAAGAACGGAGCTAGCTGTTCAGCATGGGCAATGTTGTCGGGACCGAATGTTTTTTTCGTGTCAATGTTAAAGAGGAGATTTAGTACGCCTGGCTCAGTTATAACAACATTAGGCATAACTGAATCAAGTGCACATAAAACATCACTCAAACGGGAAGGACGTGTAACACAGACTGGAAATGGGCGTTGAAAGCATTAGCGATAGCGTGTGCGTCATTTGTGGCAGATCCAGCAACTTCAATTTGTGCTATTTGGGTTTTCTGGTTTTTACAGATAGCGCCAGAACTTTTGATGCTGTTCGCGCATGAAGTTTGTCAGCGTTGGAATAAAAGCTACCCCTTGCTTTCTTCAATTCCAGTTTCAACGTAGTAGATAGGTGAGCGATAGCCAGAGGGTTTCTTTCTGCGCATTTTTTACAATTTCCTTTTCAAGTGGATACTGCGGGTGATACAGGGTGTTTTCCGATTTGTTCTTTTACGTATTGTGGGAATAAAATTACCGTTACAATGCTTTATTGCACCCTTAAATTTTCCCCATAAACCATTAAGTTCATATATGAAGGTATAGGGTATCCTCAAACGCTGTTTCTAAATAGTCTATGATGTTTATATAATCTGCTCTGTTGTAATTTTTTTTATCCATGTAGGGACGGTTTTTGTTACATGCCTGTGACGTTAGTGCGTAGCAGGTAAGTAAATTCATTTTGTGATCAGAAATACTATCTTTTATTCTAATTTCTGATTTGTGAGTGTTCGAGACAAATGCCAGGTCCAGCACTAATGCAGCGTCCCCCTGCTGTCTTGTTGGATAAGTAACTAGCTGAGTTAATAAAAACTAAACATCACGCTGATCAAGAGATCGCAACTTTCTTTTTCTCTAGAGCCAAACGTATGTTTAGCCCAGTCTATTCCCGGCGGATTAAAATCGCCGGTTAATATCAGTTTAGTTCTGGCATTTACCTCAGTACGGCAAGAAATCATGCAAAATTGCATAAGGTATTCGACAGGAGCGTTAAGACGCATTTACACACCACCAACTGGCGTGCCGTACGCGCAGACACTTTCGTGGCCAGGTATGCCTTTGTGGTTTATAAATTAAATACCGTTTTTAATTACTAGGGCTAACGCCCCCACCCCGACCATCATGATCTGTACGAAGAATTCTATAAGACACGAACTAGTCAAGAGTCATGAATATCAGGGTGCAGCCAGGTTTCCGTAATTAATGATGTTAGGGGAATACAGCACAAAAACTTCTTCCAGTTTTTCTTCTTTATTTACGATGCTGCGCGCATTAAGGCATAACAAGGTCAAGGAGCCGCTGGTTTGCGGTCATTCATCAGTGCTGCTCGAGCCAGCTTCTTTATCTTTGCGTGTACGTTTAAGTAGAGTTCTTTTATTTTTCACGTTGTGCCAAGCGTACACGCTAACGCCAATTTTCAGTTTATTAAACCGAAGGCTCACTTTTTCCCCGTTCGCAAGGTTAATCTTCGATGACTGCCACAATTTGTTCCGCACTTCCCGAACAGCTGGCGAAAAATCCTTAGAAACAGATATGGCTTCAGTTTGAAACAGTTTCGAAGTACCGCAGCTTTCTCAGAGAAATCGTATAAGCGGAGAATTACGGACCATTCTTTGTTTGTGGGTTTTCTTCCAATACGACGAATACGTTCGAGCGACCTGATATATACCCCTAGCGCCTCCTTAAATATGCTCTCTGTTACATGTTTGGCCAAGGATATGTCGTCTTCTACGCAGTCTTCTTTTAGACCAAGGATGACAAGGTCATTGCGGCGGTTGCGATTTTCTAGGTCCTCAAGTTTTTTGGCTATGAGTGATGTTTCTTTCTGTACGGCAGCAACTGCTACCTCACACTTTTCTACTTTAAATGATGCTAGTACTTCTTCGATCTTGCTTGCGCATCTTTTAATACATTTTGAAGTAGAGTTTGAGAGGCCAGAACTTTTGTAATCACCTTAAGAACCTCATCAATCTTAGGCCCAGGATTTTTTTCAACAGCACCACTCAATTGCAATAGCAATCGCACGACATGGACTGATTCCCAGAAGCAACAGAATAAACACCCGGGGCTCGGCAGCACCACTAATCCAACATAGCTAGTTCTCAGAAATTTAGAAAAAGACCATTTATCATCAACCTGCATGAAGACAAGCGTAAGGCTGAGTATTGCTTCTCGGATGGTGCCACCGAGCCCACTAAAGTGACCGCACTACCGACTGTCCCTTTTATACGGTCTGGACATTGTCGCTGACGTCATTGGTGATCCGAAAGGACGCTCCACCACCAACAATGCCACGTTCGATATCAAGTTCGAAACTATTTTACTGATTGATTTGTCTGTGTTTTAATGTGGCAAACAACGGCAGCCTGCATTTGACGATGCACTTTGTAATAATGGCGCTGGCCTATACACACAGGAAGTTAAATAACACAGCGGATATAGTTTGTAACAAAGGAAAGATGACAATGGGAAAGTGACACTAAAAAAGATTAGGACAAGCATCATTGCACACAATCGAAAACTTGTAACAACAAATAATGTAGAAAATATCACTATCTCCTTGCTTTGATTTATGCAGAAAGAGAAACGTGGGCACGATTAGCGCGGCCAGTGCGTCTCGAACAAGCTCACACGTGACTGACGTCACTCTGATGAAAATTATTTTCAGCGGTATTTCATAAAGAGAAGCGATGTCCCCGTTTTCTCTGGGCACATTTAGCTGTGGCGCTTTCACGCTTATCTTTTTTTTTTCTTTAGCTTGCAAGAAATACAGATTACAAATATTGCTAGCCATATTTACATATCCGGGCTGGGTGACTTATCAAAATACAATAAATGCGTTTATATTCATAGGCATCTAATTTTTTTTATTGCTTACTGCTTCAGCCAAGAGCGCGGATAACGATAGGTCCGTTCGCGAGAACTGTCAGAGAATTTATTTTCGTTAGCAGATAGGTGCATGTAGAATGGAAAGACAAAGTATAATGAACCATGGTTGGTTGGTTGGTTGGTTGGTTGGTTTGTGGGGTTTAACATCCCAAAGCAACTCAGGCCATGAGAGACGCCGTAGTAAAGGACTCCGGAAATTTCGCTTCCCAATGTCTCCAATCGTTCTGTTAAATATATTTTCTTATTTCTAAGCACAGTTGCGAAAGAAGCTTGCCGGGGTCCGGACGCCCTGTGCAGAAGCTATCCGCCAAGAGACATGCACTGAGGGCGCCACGAAAAAACCTTTCGGGAATTCTTGGAAAGGACTGGGTGCAAGCAATGCACACGCCACCAACGCGTGACAGGCATAACCTGAGCATATCAGAACGTTTTTTCTTTTTTCTTTTTTTTTTGCATGTACGCGTAAATGTGCTCTTAAGCTGAAATAGCTGAAATTTTCCCATGGAAGACCCTCATATTTATTTGCTTCTACTAAATTTTCGGGCTCCACGTTCTTGTACACCATGGCTGAGAGGACGCATGCAAATGCAAGCGATTCTAAGTTATTATGTGAAAACCTGTTGCAGTTTTTCTTATTTTTCTGTTTTACGTCGTTGCTGTAAAGGTCATCGCTAACGATGGCTGACAACTTTTGGCTCAACCTCAGCCAACTTATTTCGGAGTATTTCACTTTAGATGCAAAAATCAGGGCTCATTTGCTGCACACAGTAGTATTCTTTGCTATATAAATTTGCGTTCTTGACAGATGCAGTTAGCTCCAAAAATGCACAGATGTTATTGGGTGAACATTATGATTTTCTGGGATAAAATGCTGTAATGTGGCGAGAATTTCACAGCCTCAAGGCTGTTCTGTGCAACTCTTGTTTTGAGGTCTGCTACAGACGCGGTGATGTGTTACTGCTTCACACTCTTGATCAATCCATATTTAATATGCCTATCGAATGCTGTTAGCTGTAACTTCATTTTTTATGACCAGAAATATTTAGACTGATCCATGTCGGCTAAAGGTTTCATTTCTTTTTGCTTCCAATACCCATCTGATCTTAAATTCTGTTTTCAGGGTCATCACCATTTACAGTTGCGCTGTCTATCCCTCCGGCGAATGCAATACAACAACTTGAGTATCATCAACATCGCTGTCGTGTTGAAGCACGGAGAGATAGAAAACGAGCCTTTAGCCACTAGGAAGCTGTGTGAAGCAGTAGCAGGTGATGCTTTATATAAGCTCGTCGTACTTCACTTCAGCTCATAACAGCTCTGTGTTTCTTTTTCTTTTTTATTGACCAGCGCTTAGTACCTTCCATTGGCGCTTTTTCTCTTCTTCAAAGAGTAACAAGTGTTCAATGCCTCTTAGCAGTCAAGCTGTCACACTGTACCTTTTTTTTCCATGCAACTACGCAATAATTATTCCTTCTTGGACCTCTTCAGATGTTTTATGACCGTAAACTCCGTTGCTGCACACGAACTTCGCCATGCGCCTGAACGAAATTACGTCAATGTGTCCTGCATTTTGCTCCCACTAATTGTTATGGTCGCCCTACGTTCGATATGGCTTGCTCTCGCGAGCCGAAAAGCGCTCCTCTTTTTGCGTAAACGGAAATAAAGCAGGAATGTAACCTGTGACATGCATGTTTACTAAAGCCTTTGTACACCTATTCTCCTCTAATTCAGCTTTCAATATCATTAAAAACATATTCACTTAATATTGATGCACTGGTAGCTACGGCCAGTCCAATATGACCCTTAAGTTATAGATTTGGCAATTGTTGTAGAACCGACTTCTTGTCCGCTAAGCACATAAAATGCAAGCAGGATTGGATTTCAGGTCCTTGAAAAATGCTTTGCAGTACGGAAAAGACGTCAACGAACTGAGGACGTTAATACCAGTGGAAAACAATTCGTTGGTTGAGAGGTCCCGCCACGGCTTCCTCCGTCAAGGCGGCTGGTCTGTGCTCCTTTCGAGCAGAGAAAAGGATGAGACCTTCGCTGGCGTCACTGTCCCATGGCGGGATAAAGGCACAAATCGTGGCATCTTTCCGCTCCGAAGCTTGCAGGCTGTCGCAATCGCACGAGAATGGCACCCACCAGACGTCGTCGCTCGGGCTCGGCGTCTTTAATACCGGTTGCCCTCCAGCGCCAGCTTTGTTTGTTCATGTGGTACACTGCCATATGACTCGCGTGGATATTTGATGTAGTGACCCGATCACAATTGCACGCATCTGACATTTGGTTTCGCTGTGTGCCGGTGCTGACCGCACAGCTGCTTTCCGCAGACCACTGTCAGATTTACACGGGTTCGCTTTGGGAGCATGTGGCGATGTAGTTAAGGAAATTTAAAAAAGAAAATAACGAACGCAGTGATGTTCCTTAATAGTTGGATCAGTGCTGCATCCTAAGCGACTGCTCTAAAGACAATAATCTGAAGCCAGATATAGGTTTTGATTCTCGCAGTCCCACAAATCTGAGTTGCATATAGAAAGAATGTCGTGCGTGCTTAAGAAATTCTTGTTGCGACGGCCTCCTGATGGAGGCTGCCACCATGCTGTGGACATATATGCATATATATGATCGCAACTGGCTCATTCTTTCTGCATGCGAAGCAAGGGGCACTTATGGATATATGCGTCTCGCAAAGCGCACTTTCCCGAGCACTCGAATTTCATAGCAAATGTTTTTCTTTCGCAGGGAGTTCGGAGATCTTCAAATCAAGTACAAGGCTGAACGAGAACAGGTAAAGAGCTTGTACTACCGACAGGGGGAAATCTCTTGTGAGAATTACACATAGGGACTATGAAGGTCTTTTCAGCTTACAATCTAATTCTATCCTTGAAAGATGCCCTCCGGGTTTCGATTTGTGCAGCATAAGATATTTTTAGCAAGTGAGATAACTTCATCACTGTATACCACTAAAGATATTTGCTTTCTGTCGCACATATAGGTGGACTTACCGTTAATGACAAGTTGTAAATCTCATTCGGTCTCAATAGCTTGCATCGCAGTTAGAGCGCCCTTCTTCGCAGGTATAAGAACAGCAGCGGACCGAAATAATCAGGATCTTCAGTAACGAACTGTCCATTTGCCGCTTTCTGATGTCAGTTTGTTGAACACCTTTTCACGATTGGCATGCAGTGCTGTAGACATTAAAAGGGAGTACACCTGGAATCATACTGGGGCTGTTGCTGTTGTCTCGAAACCAAATACAGGATAAAATTCAGAAACCCAAAATGAGCCAGTATGTCATGTGCCAGCCAGTTCGTTTCGTGCCCTATGTGTGCCATGGCATGAAATACACTTGTTAAGTCAGGTAACAAAACTGAGCTCGGTATGGTGGATACCGGATACCAAAGTTATAAGTTTGGACAAAAGTCAAGTGCCTAGTCTGCCTGAAATGAGTCACGTATAACATTTTTCAAGTAAGTTTTCTGCTCCCGTTACGAGCCCCTTGGTTGTTACCACTGAAGTTCTGAACCAATCTAGCGAATCAAAGAACCAGTAGGCAATACTCCCCGGGACTTGCGTGTATGGTTAAACGTTCCGTATCTCATCATCATCAGCTTGACTATACCCACTGCAGGGCGAAGGCCTCTCCCATATTTATTTATTTATTTATTTATTTATTTATTTATTTATTTATTTATTTATTTATTTATTTATTTATTTTCAAATACTGCAGACAGCAGCGCTGCCCAAGCAGGAGAGGGGTTACATGTTCTGCAATAACAGTTCAGCAAACATATTTTCATTGGTGCATTCAACAATAAATTGAGGCAAACAGTTCCACTGATGTGTTGTGAGGGGAAAGTATGAATTCGGGTAAAGTTTGGTCCTGGCGAAATATGGGCTTACTACTTTGGAGTGGTTCAGTCTACTAGATCTCTGGGGTGCAGCAAAAATATAGACATCACGTGACAAACCAGACTTGTTGTTATACAGCATGTGAAAGAATTTCAGCCTAGAAACCTGACGGCGTACTTTAAGGGGTTCTAGCTTAAGCTGACTCAGCGTGTTATAGACCGAAGATGTTGAACGGTAATCAGAAAAAATAAATCTGGCTGAAAGACGCTGGATGCGCTCTAGTTTGATAATGTCTTTATTATAGCACGGGTCCCAAACTACCGACGCATACTCGAGAACTGGTCTGACTAGAGAGCGGTATGCTTCAAGTTTGACGCCACGAGTAGCGCCTTTTAATTTTCGGCGAAGAAAACGAAGCTTATTGAATGCTGTGGTTCCCACGTGGACATAGGCCACGAACCACCGCGGGTTCGAGCGTCGCGCGAGCCGAAGCCCCGATCAGCCGTCACCGCGCGCGCACTGAAACACTGCAGCGCGCACTCAACCTCCACCGGGAGGAGAGCACTTCGCTGCAAGGACACCAACCTCCAAGTTCACAAAGGAGACGTTTATTGAAACGCCATCCTCCAGCGGCACACACACACACACGCACACACATACACATATTTACAAACGCACATACGCATATTTACAAACGCACATACACACACACACACACGCAGTCACCGCGTCAAGGGAGCGCGCGAGGAGCAAGGCTCCCCCGCGCGCACGAAGTGACACGGAGTGCGCGCCGCAAGCACGCAAGGGCGTGCTGTGATCTCTCTCTCGCAGTAACCAAAGGGTTCCTTTGAGAGAGATTGGGCAACCACCGCAAGGTACGCCTGTCGCGGATCGTTGGATCACGATCGACAGGCTCGAGCTTCGCTCTCAGGTAAGACCCGGAGCAGACGAACTCGAGTACACACTGGTCTGCGCGGACAAAGGCCGGCAGACAAGAACCGTTGCGTACGCACCTTACGATGTCTCGGAGGAGTCTCTCTCTGGGCTCCGCTCGGACAGTCGCGCGAGCGCGGCTGTCGAAGCGGTGCCGTGTTCCCGCCAAAAGGCGCCAATGAGAACAGCCATTGGGACGCCAGGGCGGAGCTGTGGCCCGAACGACAGTGACAAGTCGCTCGAGCCCCTCTCCGCCGCCTCAGGCGGGAGAAAGGGAACGGGGAGAACAACTGGGAAGCGGGCGGCGGCCGCGCAAAGGGCAGCCGCAGCAAGCCCGAATCCCACATCCTCCTCTCCTTAATTGCCCTCCTACCCATCAGTGAAAGCACGCAGCAGGTCCCCAGCATGAGGAAAAGAATGCTATCCTCACGCAACAAGTCAACTACACTTCAGTTCCAGCAAGAAAGATCTCGAAAAGACAGACACTCAAGAAAGACAAACATTAGCAAGGAGCACACAAAAAAAAGATGAACAAGATGACATGAAGAATAATGTACAAAGTTCCGGAGGCTAAGTAACAACGGCTATGTACAGAACACAATCATGTACAGAACACCACTATGTACAGAATAACTATGTACAACACAACTTTGTACAGAAGTTCCAAAGTTCGTAGGTGCAGCTCAGGGAGCCTGCGGTGACTCACCGCTCGTTGACTTCTGGGTGGCCAACGTTCATCCTTGGCTGCAAACGATCTCGGTCGGTGGTGGTACAGGTTAGGTGCAGGGACAGCGAACACGCCGAAGGGGCCCCGGGTGTGGAAAGTCCGTGACTCCGTGGCGATCCAAGGCGCACATGGGAAGACCGCGCGGGGCTTCCTTTCCACCGCGCTCCGCACACGCCGGCAAACACACATGGCGCGACGTCGTCGCCTCCACGCCCAGGCACGCACACGCACAGCCACTCACACACCAAACAAAGGGTGATGCCGACCTTCAGCGGCGAACCTGTCCCGAGCACCTTCGCAACCGCGGCGGCCTTGGGTGAAAGGGGCATCGTCATGCTCCCCGTCCCCAAACGGCCCCAACTTCATTTCCACACACACAGAAAAAAACCGCGCGTCGGGGCTGCCTAATGAGCAGCCCTCGCAATTTCAAGAAGAAAGATGAGTGAAGATACGCTGTACAAAATAAGGCACTCACTGTACAATATTTACAAGATAAGAAGCATGAACGGAAACAGAAGAAAGCGAAAAATGGGAAAAGAGACACAAAAACAAAATAAAATACAAAGGCTGGAACTGAGCGAGTTAGAAAAGGTAGAGTCCAACCTTGCTTCCGGGTAGGGTTGAACGAGCAAGCTCGCTCGGTGAAGCGGTATGCCTTCGGTTGCGGAAAAGGCCCGCCGTCCGGCATCAATCACATAGGTGAACGTCGCCTCACCTTGTACCGGTGCGGGGCACGGCTGCGTTCCACCGCATCGGGTGTGCCTCGGCGCTTGCTTGTGGTGACAATGGGCACCAGCGCAAGCTTGTCAGACCGTTACGCATAGGCCTTCAGGTCTGCAATGTAGGCACGGCTGGCATTCCCCATAGGGGGATTCTCCAGCAATGAGCCCCTGCTTGTTACTGGGGAAATGCCCCATGAAATCGCAGGTGGCCATCTGCCACGGACGCACACTGTCAGTTGGTGTCGTCATGCCCGGTGGCTTGCCACCCCTCGACTTCTCCATTTGACAGACATGGCAGGAATGGCAACAGCGGAAAATGTCGCGCTTCATGCCGGGCTGCAGTCACCGATTGACTCAGTTTCTTGAAACCTTGGAGCCACTCAGATGACCAGCCAATGGTTTGTCGTGAGAGAACGCAACAGAGCGCCGCTCAGACATTGGGGAATAGCCACTTCAAATGGTTCATGGACTCATCATCCGTGGTTATGTATTTCAGCGCGAGCCCGTCGTGGCCCAGCAAATATGAATCCCCCGGGGCACGCCGCGACACACGCTGGCTCGTGCCCCCCTGCGCCCGCTCAATACAAGTAGCGTAACGGCGCTGCGCCCGCTGCAATACAAGCAGCGTAACGGCGCTTCGTCTCCCAGAGACCGTCGCTGACATCGCGACAAAACGGGTCATTCTGCTGGACCGTCGTAGCTCTTCATGGCTGAAAACGATCCCAGTCATCCCAAAGGAGAGCCTGGTTTCGTCCCCCCGCAGGTTCGCAGCAAAACTTCCGCTGGCATCGGCGTCTCAGATGTGCTCACAAAGAGCTTTCACCCTCGCCTGCTTTGCGAAGCGCTGCTTACCCGGATAGCGGAATGGGGAACCCGTCTGCGGGCGTCCCCTCCGTGCCGATCTGCGGCTCGTCCGCTGTTTCGCCCCCTTCGCCCGCCGTCCGTAAAGACGCCGCCGCGGGCGAGTGGGGCACGGGATAGCGCGTCAGCTACCACGTTCGTTCTCCCCTGTAGATACTGCACCGAAACGTCGAAATGCTGTACCAAGAGAGAATGGCGCGCCAGCCGGCTCGCAAGTTCAAGGAGCCGCATCAGCCAACTGAGCGCGCTTTCGGTCCGGTTTCCAGAGGGAGCCCGGCCGACGTCTCGCCGTTCCCCGAACAGAAATGTCTGCAAGCGGGGTACGGGTGCTGTTGTGCGGAGATGCCGGCAGCGGCGGCGTCGCGCACATTGCTTCCGCAACGGCGTAAAGCTGAAACAGCGGAGGCATATGGTCAACGGTCGCACCACAGGGTGGTCCGAAGAACCATGTAGCGTGTTTCAGTGCCTTTGCCGAGTGCCGCGCAGAGGGCGGCAGGCATGGCGCATGAGCTTGATCGTCAAGGCGACCGGCTCGGCCGATGTGCTGTCCAACGACTCATGGAGCCAGGGACAATTCACGTTGGGCGCCAGTTGTGGTTTCCACGTGGACATAGGCCACGAACCACCGCGGGTTCGAGCGTCGCGCGAGCCGAAGCCCCGATCAGCCGTCACCGCGCGCGCACTGAAACACTGCAGCGCGCACTCAACCTCCACCGGGAGGAGAGCACTTCGCTGCAAGGACACCAACCTCCAAGTTCACAAAGGAGACGTTTATTGAAACGCCATCCTCCAGCGGCACACACACACACACGCACACACATACACATATTTACAAACGCACATACGCATATTTACAAACGCACATACACACACACACGCAGTCACCGCGTCAAGGGAGCGCGCGAGGAGCAAGGCTCCCCCGCGCGCACGAAGTGACACGGAGTGCGCGCCGCAAGCACGCAAGGGCGTGCTGTGATCTCTCTCTCGCAGTAACCAAAGGGTTCCTTTGAGAGAGATTGGGCAACCACCGCAAGGTACGCCTGTCGCGGATCGTTGGATCCCGATCGACAGGCTCGAGCTTCGCTCTCAGGTAAGACCCGGAGCAGACGAACTCGAGTACACACTGGTCTGCGCGGACAAAGGCCGGCAGACAAGAACCGTTGCGTACGCACCTTACGATGTCTCGGAGGAGTCTCTCTCTGGGCTCCGCTCGGACAGTCGCGCGAGCGCGGCTGTCGAAGCGGTGCCGTGTTCCCGCCAAAAGGCGCCAATGAGAACAGCCACTGGGACGCCAGGGCGGAGCTGTGGCCCGAACGACAGTGACAAGTCGTTCGAGCCCCTCTCCGCCGCCTCAGGCGGGAGAAAGGGAACGGGGAGAACAACTGGGAAGCGGGCGGCGGCCGCGCAAAGGGCAGCCGCAGCAAGCCCGAATCCCACAATGCCTTCGTGGTAATATTGTCAATGTGGGTGTCCCATTTGAGGCTGTCTGTAATCGTTAGCCCTAGATATTTAACAGCTGAAACAGAATTAATAAACTGATCCTGTATGTGATAGTTGTAACCAAGGGGCTTCTTCTTTCTTGTTATTGACATAGATACAGTTTTTGCAAAATGAATCTTCATACCGCTCTTTTCACACCAGTTCGCAAGTTTACAAAGGCTTTCATTCAACACAGTTTGTTGTGAAGCACTGTCTATGACACTGTACAAGACACAATCGTCGGCAAACAATTTCACGCTTACACTTTCATCGACGTTTTCGGCAATGCTATTGATATAAATTAAAAATAACAAAGGACCTAGCACAGATCCCTCAGGCACTCCGGTCAATACATCAGTATAAGCATATCTATATCCTGAACATTCCACAAATTGGGTCCTATTGCTTAAATATGCCTGCAACCATCTAGTCAAATTGTCTGGAACCCCCGCTTGTTTCGCTCTATCAATAAGCAAAGGGTGCAACACGCGGTCGAAAGCCTTTGATAGGTCAAGAAATATGCCATCAACCTGCTTGCCCGTCAACGGCCGAAGCAAAGTCATGAATGACCGATAAAAGTTGCGTGACGGTTGACACCCTTTTTCGAAAGCCATGTTAATAGGCGACGAAATTCAATTAACCCGGTTCTGTGCTAGCTGCATCCACTTGACCCCTGCGAACATCTTAACCTCATCCGCCCACCTAACTTTCTGCCGCCCCCTGCTACGCTTTCCTTCCCTTGGAATCCAGTTGGTTACCCTAAGCGACCATCGGTTATCCTCTCTTCACACTACGTGTCCCGTATCTACGATCGTCATATTGTTGTATACACCCCAGTAACTCGCATGGGAACAATAATTTACTGACTGCGAATAAGGTAAACTCGAAATGTACACGGACTCTATAGAACGTCGTAGGAATTGTGAGGAAACAATGTCGAACACATACAGAAAACAGAAAGAGAGGGCTTGAATTAGCAAATTTATTTATTACACAGGTCTCGGAATTCCCGTATTTATATACTACATGTGTCACTTTATGTGAAATGATCACCTGACATATAGTTATCAAGCCCCGGTTTAATTAATCAAACGTACTGGCATGACCCATTAGTGGCGTGTCTGACTCGGGACCAGAGGACCAGAGGGGGGCTGTAGTTGCAGCTCGTTCCAATGCGTCTACCATAAAATTCTACTATGACAGTCAGCGTATAGCAGATTTATTTTTTCGTATTTATCCAAAAAGAAAAAAACGTTTTTAGTTGATTTCCTATAGCAGTAAGCTACTCACTTTTAGCGAAGCACCAACTTTAAAAGGATGTCTTCGCCGCTCATCGGAACGTTAGACCGCGTTCCCGTCACTATGTTCATATCAGCATGTACAATATTCTGCAGTTGTCTCACGGTGTAAACGATGTTCAAGAAAGGTGCAGCTGAAACGCTTTGTGGTATTTGTGGAAGGATTTTTCAATTTATGAATTAACACAGGCTCTAACACTTGTCGGCATTTATGATGGCATCGCTTCACTATCACTTAACTAGCAGTGCATGTATGGT
>NC_139344.1:121445658-121458158 GCF_055883805.1 Amblyomma maculatum
CATAAATTAAGGTTGCAGACTCTAGTCTAAGGCTGGAGTTTCAGGGGAAAACAATAACGCAAGTAACTAAGCAAACATTTTTAGGAGTGCTCTTTCATGAAAACCTTAATTGGACACCACACATTGACAGCATTTGCACCAATATGTAAAAAAAAACTCTTGATGCCCTAAACAAATTCAAATACGTATTTCCCGCGAGGTTCAAGTGACAGATGTACTATGCAATGATTCACTCTGGATTACATTGTTGCATATTGGTATGGGGCACAACTTCAAAAGGGAGCATTCAACGGCATAGTAACATGCAGAAGAAAGCAATTCGATTCATTGAAAACCTTTCAGTACATGAATATACCAAAGATTTTTTCTATAAAAACAAACTTCTCACATTTACTAACCTATTTCGCCAACAGTTATCATTACGAATTTTCAGAGAAATTAAATGTTATGAGCATGATTTTTTCACTGCATATGAACGTCCTGATTGAGGCTATACGATCTGAGAAAGGTAGCATTTGCTACAAAACCGGTTATAACGTCCTATGGGATGCAATAATTTAACAAATTCCCGCATTATTAAAGTTGTTTCAAGAGTTAGTTGAAATTGCTTGTAACATCAATTCTATAATGGCTATAAAAAACAAGTAAAACAATTCTTGCTGGTTAAAACATAATACCTACCTTACTCAGACGCATACTACGCTACTTTCTTTTGTTTTAATGTTGATGCTTAAAAATTGAAAACAGACCAGAGAATGGCTGCCTAACTTGTACGTGATTTGTGTAGTGTATTTTGTTGCTGTATATATGTTCTGTGTTCGTATATATGCTCCATCTTTGTTTTTGTTGCTGTATATATGCTGTACAACACGGGTCTCAATGTACATTGTTAATGCAGTTTGTGTGTAAAGATGAAGTGGCTATTTATGTGTCATGTTTTTTGTTGTTGTTGTTGTTGTTGTTGATCGCTCGACCGGCAGATTAAGTATCCAGTAGTGCAATATGTATTCGATGACGAAGTCTCGTCAGGCGTTTACTAAACGCCTTTTGCCTCTTCAACCATGGCAGTACTTTGTAAGCTGCTTTGTGATTTCTTTTTGCGTCATACTCCGTCAAAAATAAAACAAACAAATGTTCCTACAATATGGCGTCGCTCTTCAGGCGCCGCTACCTTGAACTATAGTCATCCGGTACGAGGCACGTTTGCCGTAATTCCTAAATCCTCTCGATGCAACTGCTTGGTTTCCTGTTCCTATGTGCTTCGAGACAAATTTAGCATTTTAGATCTTAGGTCAGACCTAGAGGCTCGGCGGTCCATCTGTGACAGATGACGTCCTTCTGAAGAATCCATTATTTATAACAGCACTCGTATTAACCTCCGTCACGTCTACGTTCTTTTCCTTTTTTCTGCTGTTTTCGTCTTGCTTTCATCGCGTGTTTTCAGTATGCTTCCACCAACGTTTATAGATAAACTTTAGCTTGCACTAAGCGCTTTGAACGTCTGTCCTCTTTGAATATCCGGGGCATGAAAAACAACAGTGCCACGCAAAGCGGGGTGCTGTGGAACGTTGACTAGACTGACGTGCAGCAACTCCCTCGTAGCTTCAGCGCAGCGCCACGCAGGTCGAGGATAATTTATGACGAGTGTAAACAGACTCGAGACCGGCAGGTTGCCTTAGCGATGAAGCCTTTTGTCCGAGAACAGGGCTGAAGGAATTCAGTCAGACAGATTTACGACAACTCGAGTGTACGTCGAAATACTGATGGTATCTGTCGCAATACTTTAGACAAACCGCGGTGCAACCGGACGGCTGCGATTAAATACTCGTAGACATTCGACGGATCAGCATGTTGTCGACACTGTATCGCGCAAAGGAGGACATGTCTTGCGTGACTTCGATTCCATAGCAATTTATCTCCTTTGTTTCCTTACCTGATTATGCGAGAACTTGGTCGAGTGATGGTATATAGCCTATAGAAGTGCTTTTCAAGGAGCTATCGTGCATTAAAATGGGGTGTCAGTGTAAAGAGCAAAGATACAGCGGAAAGGTGAGAACAATAATATATAGTTTCCTGAGGAGTAAAGACAGAGCTGCTGAAATCAGTCAGTTCTTAAGTATTAGCACGAGCATGAGGGTTGCCGTAATTGAACTTAACACCGTCGTGGTTCAGCAGCTTAGACCATTCGGCTATCGAGCCGGGTGCCGTCGGTTCCATTCCCACCGCGAAAATCACGTTTCGATGGAGGCGAAGCTCAAAATGCGGCCACGTCCTGCGCAATGTCACTGCCTGCTAAAAGCCCCCAGGAGGTAGAAATCATACCGGAACGTTCCACTACAGCAACCCTCATAACCTGAGTCATTTCACGATGTTAAACCCCATGTACCAGCAATACCACCCCCAATTTAAAGCCTTCGCCCAAGGGCCCCTGAAGTATCTAAAAAAAAAAATACAAGTTGAAGGTCGTGCAGGCCAATGCACCTACGCCGGGTCAGAACGAACAAATGTTTGAAAGGTTTTATGAAAGCGTAGGATCTGTGATGAATAAACTAAATGCTGTGCGCAGTATTCGATGGGCGACCTAGTGCCACGGTAGGCAATGAAGATCAAGACTCGAATATTTGTAATTTAGGTGGCAGGTAAGCGTGCCTTCGAGAGTGTCATTTTTCCCGCGAAAATGCAGTTCGCTAAGGTAACTGGTTTGCTATTAAGAAAATGCGATGTAATTGACATCAAAAGCCATCAAAGGGAGGCAACAGCCAATGACACCAAGGAAAGCATAGGTGATTTTGCTTTACTTCAACAATGTGAAATAATAACCTAATCGTGGATATAATCGGTTAGAAGGTAAAAGAAACAACCCCATTCCGCTGGTGGAATCACTAGCATACTTGCTCCTTGCGTCCGCCAGACCAATCTCACCTCGAACGGGTGACAATTAGAAATTAGGGGACACTTAAGCTCCGCCTTAAGGGAGTGATGCAACAGCAATCTGTGATCGTCCGATATTATACCATATTCACTAGTAAAGAGTAGTAAGATACCCCTTTACATGAAAGACCAAATGACACAAACATAAATCCCCGCTTGTTCCCAAGAAGTACAATTATAAGCCTTGTGAGGACTGTAAGGGGTAGAGTCTGGCTCGCACTTCCATGTGTTTGAATCCCGCCTGAAGCTTAAAACTGATTACGTTTTTTGTTACGGAGTCGGGAGAGGAAGCGATTAGGTAAAGGTTTTTAATTTTTTTTTTTATTATTATTTTTTTTTTTTTCTTCGCGCTGCAGCGAACTGGCGCTGCACACTCGTTTCGGCGCTATAGCAGCTGGGAAAACGCTGTACCAATCTGGTGAAGTATAGATTCTCTCAGAGCATGAGATTCTTACCAATCAAACTTTTTGATGGGCTAGTTGGTGACGCATTCTTAGAATAAAAGGCAGCGCAGAAGGAAGAGGATACAGGAAGAGACCGCAAGCACGAACGCTACTAACAACTGCTTTATTTCCCGCAACAGTTAAAAATATATATGGCGCCTTCCTGGAAAGCTTTCTGTAAGGTGTGTCACCGTCTTTTAAGCGCATAGGCTCGTTTTTTTTTTTCTTTTTTTTTTGTTAGGTTTCATCGGTGTCTGTTTTTGGTGCCCTTTCTCGGCTGATTATCTTCTTACCGGTTCTTCCAGCGCTTATTAAATATGTCATGAGATTTCCTTTTCTTTTAAGAAGGCTGCGGTTTCCCTCGTGTCATGTGCGCGTGCGATGTGTAAGCCCTATATATTGTTAACTGCTGCGGGAAATAAAGCCAGTTGTTAGTAGCGTTCGTGTTTGTGGTCCCTTCCTCTGTCTCCGTCCGCCTGCGCTACCTTTTTGTTCTAAGTGATTCTTACCAGTGTCATGATATTTACTGTCACGATTCTGCTATTACTATAAGGCTGAAATTTAGAGACGCCATTTCGGCGACATTTTTAAGGTGCTTGAAAGATAAAAAAAAAAAAAAAAAAAAAGTACGCTCGCCTAACAGATTTCGACGTCAAGTGAAGCAGTGACTCTCTCATTTTGTAACCTTTTTCTGTGAAAACGTTCTGTCTGAAAAGAAACTCCCTGCTAGCAGCCACGATAGTTTACTATGACAGAGAAGCAAGTGCTAATCAGACCTCCTTTCCGAACTTTAACTCGGCCGTGACACAAACTCAACTGCACATGCATAGCTCCGTACGCCCCACTTCAATAATAGCAAAACAAAGCGCTGGTCGCGTCACCGACGCGTAACAGTTGAATCCCATCGGGGAGCGTCGTTAGGACCTTTTATACATACCGCCAACAAGTGATGCCTGCTATAGATGACGGGGAATGTTGAACAAGCGGTTCCGTCGAAACGAAATACATCTTGTCATTGATAAAATGTTTCGACTCTTGGAACCGCATGTCTGCTTCCGTCACAAAGAAAAGCGCTCAGGCAATTGAGACTGAGTGAGGGATAAAGAAGGAGGTTGGTTAGTTCTAAGATTCATCGGTTTGTCATTTGCCGGCCTTTGGGAGATGGCACGTCACCAAAACAGAGAGCGACGCAAATCCGTCCTTGGCGCATTTAAAGCGGTGGCGGCGAGGTAACCTCTGGAAATTCAGTGGCCGTGCCATGTACCGAAGCCGCGCCAATTTCAACCGCGTGCTGTATAACGATCGCTTTGAACGTCCTTGCGTAACCGATGGGAAAGTGCCGATCTAGGCCATTGGCGGACACGCCAATGCGGAAGCACAGGGAGCCAGGAAATTTTATACTGTCTGTCCACGTCTTTTGAACGGCGAGAGGCCTTTTTGACCAGCGGTGGTCTGGGGGAACGACGGCCCCTAACCCTACCGGCCTGCATTGCATCTCAAGCCAGGGAAGCCCTGAAGTAAGCACCCCGCCCGTAGACTTCTTTTTATTTATTAAGTGTCAGTCCCCCCCCCCCCCCTTCTTCTTAAGCAAACATGCAATATAAACAAAATAACAACATTAAGTATAGTAAGCGGTAGTAAACAGGCACCGTAGTAAGGACACTAGAACACGGCGTTATTACATATCGTCTTGAAATCGAGATGGCCCTACGCATATAAAAGATGAACATCCAATGTTTCGAAAACCATCGCAGAGTTCGCCCAACTAACTGTGTGTGTTTATTAGCTGCTTCAGAATGCGGGATTCATTCGACAAGAAACGAAAACGAAACGAAGGTTGCGATTAAAAACTATACAGCGATTCTCTACAAGTATTTTCGTTTTGTATTGAGGAAATCTGGTCCTTTGCACCGTCTCTGACTGACCCGTTCCCATTCTTTTACTTTTTTTGTGCTAAAGAGCCGCCCCTTCTGCATAAACATACATTCACTCACTCACATTTTTAGCAGATGTTTCTTTCTTTTCATATTTATGGGAGGGAGGAGGCGAGTTTTTGCGCTTAAGGGTCGCATTTGCTTCTGCCGGCACCTTTTGACATTTGCTTAGTAATATAACTACAGTAGTTGGCTCCTCCTCTAAGGCTGCGTCCGAGTGTATGCGGCAACTCTATTTGAGACGTTGCTACCTGGCAACAAGCCTCGGTGTCATTTTTTCTTTTTTTTTTTTTCATCCAGGCATGCAACGCTATTTTGTCACAAGCAGACGCTCGCCACAGCGTTGATTACGAACGCTCTAATGAGACTCATTAAATGGCTGTGAATATGAATAACCGCCAAAATGGTCCAAGTGACCGTGACCATCGCTCTCCGCGTGCGTAAGCTTTTGGGGTACTATATCATTCTATTTTCTTCTTTCACTCCTCCGTTAGCTTTCTGCCATCTAGTGCCCTTCAAGGAACCGGGGTGTGTGAACGCAAAGAAACTGGCGCGACTGCTGCGTGTGCTCGAAGACTTGGTTCGCGAATTCGGAGGCTGACCTTCTGTCTCCGAAGCGCGCGGGAAGCACGCAGGTAGCCGGCGAGTGTCCGGGAAAGCCCGGAACCTCATGTCGCGAACAGATACCTCCTCTCCCTGCGTCTTGTTACTTCAGGGAGCAGTCGCGCTCCCCTAATCCGGGGATAGGAAACGCGAGGGTGAAAAAAAAAGCGGAGAGAGACATCAGTCTAACGGAGGATGCGCTGATATTCGCAGTTAATGCAGGAGGCAGCGCAATAGGCGCGAACAAACTGCAGCGAGCGGACAATCATTATGACGGGTCGAATGGCTTATCGCGCTACTTGCTACTACCTCGTGTCGTTCGTCGTCGCCGCAGAGCTGTGGCACGGCGTCGCTGGCCAGGCGCACCGTCGGTCGGTGGCTTTTTCTGGCGAGCTGACGACGACCACGGAAGTGCCAGAGAGCGATCACGCGTTCAGCGCCGACGAGCTGCGCGAGCTAGCCCGGGGCATGATGAGGGACGCCACCAAGAAACTTTTTCCGTACGTGCAAGACCTGGCGTACGACCAGAACCTGCCCTACGAGTGCATCTCCAGTCTGTTCAAGCTAAGCCAGGGTATACGGAGCCAGAAACTGTGGGCCTTCAAGTGTGAGTAACCTCAAAGGAATCACTGTGCCGCCACTGGACTAAGTTCGTGTACAACAACGGAGCACGGAGCTGCAGGCCGACTGGTCTTGTGGCAGCAATGGGGATTTTGTACGCAAAGGCTTTGCGTACGCATAGCAAAACTGCCAGTTGACGCAGTGCATGAGCACGCAGAGGGCTGGAAGTATAGGTTCGTGCTCGTGCGCTCCCAGCACCAGCGTTTGCCTTGCGTGGGCTAGCCAGAAATTTGACGAAGGTTTAGTGCAGCGTCCATGGCACTTCTTGTTCTCTTTTAGTAGCTCCTGAGCCCGCAAAACTCAGTGCATGTGCCCATATAAAAACACTTTCCTTTTGTAATAGAACTTGCCGCTGCTGTGGAAGCTGTCCCGTAACTGTTACATGAATTGTGAAAGGGTGACACTGGACGTGATTTCGCTTCCATCTTGACGTATTTCAACATGCTAGCACAAAAAAAAAAAAAAAATATGAGATGAGCTTTTTTTTTACTTTTTTCTTTCTTTTTTTTCACAAGCTAAAGTGCTCGAATGGCTTCAGCTGACGCTTTCGGCTGTTCACAATTGCAGCGACGGTCCCGGTGCGGAATTGAGTGAATGTACGGGTGTCGTTTACAGCCCGTCAGCGTGTCACTTCGTGAAAACCTTTCATTTCAAGCTGCTCCAAGAATCCAAGCAGAAAAGGGAAAAGCGAGTGTTATCGCTTCTTGGTTTTTTCATATGGACTCCTTTTTCAGTTTGCAGTACGTGTGCCATATGAGGTAACTCCTTGACTGAAATCTAGAATTGGTGGACCATTTTCCACGTAAACACATGGCTATGTATAATTATAACAGATGACCACACGTGCAAACAAGAGCAGACAGTTAGATGAGGCTTAGGCAGATAGGCCTTCGCCGTCGGCACTGTTTTATCGCAAGGGGGGGGGAGCTAATTATATAAAAAAATATGAAAGTTTAAAGCTGTTTGGGCTGTAAAAGCATTATAGAAAAGCGAAAGGGAATGTGTTAAGTTGAGGGATAAAAAGGATAAGGAGAATCCACTGCCAGCGTCCAGCGTCCCCTATAGCCGAAGGAGCGGCACTCTTTCCTTCCTTTCTTCACTCTCTTTTAATTTCCTCTTGACTGTGCTCTTTTCTTCTAGAAAAGATGGCAACCGTTCCGCGGCATCTTGAACGCTGAAGATCTTGTCAGTTATGTTCGATACTGTCGTTCCTGTTGCTCTTAAATGGTTTTGAGAGTGGCTGACTACTCCACTTGTAAGGCAAATTCAGATAGTTTTCCTTGGTTATGGGTTGGAAACAATTTACTGGCTTGCTTGCTTCTTGCTTGCTGCTGTGCTTTATTTAGCAAAGCAAATTTTTGCTTCTTTCCGTAGTGCTATGACCGACGGTTTTCGTAAAGAGCACAACGTCCAGCGCGAGAATTCCAGGAAGACGAAGTTTTGTATTTGGCTTAACTTATAACGTGAGGCCAAAAACGAGGTATCTGCCTCGGAGTCAGCAGCTAGGCCACGATGCTCTCCTCTGTGTGTAAATTAAGTTATTTCAGTGGGGCGTATTGAACACAATAGACAAACTTAACGCCAGTGTTGAGTTACCTCGGAAATTTTCACAGCGTTTCTTCGAGGTCTGCCGCGAGAAGATTTGAATTGCTATGAATTAATCTTAGTTTCTTGACCAACAGTAGCCAAGCCGAATACGAAACCTCATTTTCACGCCTTTCTGCGTCTAAATGAAGCGCGGCACCGCCAGCTTTCCCTCTAGGTAATAAGAAACTCTATGATTAAAGCTAAATTCTTTCCTGTGCGTTCCTGTCGTTACACAAGTAGTTAAGTTGTCAAAAAATCTTGTAGTGCTCTCCCCGCATTTAAATCTGGTACTATGTGATATAACGGGCTGTTGGGCGAGTTCGAGTATTTTGCTTGAGAACGGTGGTGCAAACAGAAAAAGCACAAGAAAGATCGAACTATCTTGTGTTGTCTCCGTTGAACCACACTTCTCTAGGTATTTAATATATTAAATCGAAATAAATAGAACCGTACCCAGCCATACCATGTATCGTCTGTGAAATGAATGGGTTGGTTTAGTTTTCAGGCAATGGGACCCGCCGTAGTGGAGGGCTCCGGAAATTTCGACTACCTGGGGTTCTTAAACCTGCACTAACATCGCGCAGCACACGGCCGCCATGCTTTTCGCCTCCAACGAAAACCTGCCGCAGCGGTCGGGTTTCGATCCCGCGTCTTTGGGTTCAGCAGTCGAACGCCCTAACCACTGAGCCTCCGCGGCGAGGCTGTGAAACAAATGGTTCATTGAAAAGTCTATTAATGTTCCTAATATCTTAATTCATTGGTACATATAGCTCTGTCTTTCTCGATCTTCCCATAATTAGATCCATTAGCTGTAAATCTCAGCTTTGGTACATCTGTTATAAATACCTTGCTGCGCTGCCTTCTTTGCTGTCTTATCGGCTACTTCGTTTCCACTGTTTTGGGAAAATCATCTTTTTGTAAAAAAAAAAAAAAAGAGAAAAGCCCCCTTTCACCCTTTTTTCAGTGCCAAGCTGCCCGCTTATACAGTTCTCTTCCGTGTGGAAGCCACGCAGCGAGAAATGGGGGCTCCGTTTCGCTTTTCGAATGAGGGAAAACGCTCGACGCCCTCCTATACCTGCTTGTGTTACCACGTGACAGTTTGTTTCCTCACATCCACACGCGCGCACACGCGCGCACGCAAGCTCAGAAGGACGAAGTTTGCACCGAAACTCCTGGACCGCACAAAAAGTCGCAGATAGCAGTTGGAAGTCCGTGCATGCGCATTCTCCTCCCTGCGCGACTTCGCCCTATTTGTACGCCAGTGTGACGAGAATCTTGCGCTGTCATCGGAACAATGTATTTTTTTTCTTCTTTGTTAGGTCCCGTAAAACTCTGATGAATTGCTCACGACATATATCCATGACTGAAGACAAAGCGATCGATTACTTCTCAAAAAGCAGCAAGAGAGGATTTTTTTGTACTTTATTCCATTGCTTTTAAATTACCTTTCATATCAGAAGGGGTCGGATTGGCATCACATGATGCCATTTGAATGTTCTGCTCATTACAAGAACCATTGTGTCACTTAAAGAGCTTAGCAAGTTCCAAGCAACTCTATACTTTAGCAAGATACTTTGTTGTGCGAGTTGGTACACATTCATTATTAATATAAACAGCGCGAACACGAAGACAAATGACAAGTTAAAGAAAGCCACAGTACAAGCGCTGGCTTTCTTTAACTTGTCCTTTGTCTTCGTGTTCGCGCTGCTTAAATTAATTATTAATGTATACTTTAGCTTGCTTTTCGAAGTGTCGATTACTAACGCCGTGTTGTGTGGCTGGTCATTCAGTCCACCCACAATCAGCAGATCAATATTCACTTGCAATTTTGAGTGGCTTTCAGAGTAAGTCGAACCAAAGTTTTTTACCTTTTTTTTTTTTGTGGACATGAAACTTGAGCTTAACAATACTGACAAGTGTATAATCTAACGGGTGTGCCCTCTGTCCTTAAAGCTTTAACATAAATGCTTAGCACGCCTAACGTCGGAATCCCTTTTCCATTACAATCGTTTATGTACCGAATTTCGGGACAAGTTTCATGACCAGCAAAATGTGCCAGAACACGCTGGTTGTGCCCAGGACGTTGCGTTTACACGGCTGGTAAATACCTTATTATTCAGCTGAAGATACAATCTGAGAACTCAGAGCAACCAAAGTCACACGCCAAACCAATTGCGTGCTGTAAGCGGTAACACCGTTAAGAATTAACACGCAGGAACTGCGAGTTCATGCAGCACTTGACATAGCAAACAACAAACAACGTTACAAGTGAAAACTAAACGCACACTAGAAGAGCGTGGCCCAAAGCATTGAAAACATATTCGATTATTGCGGGGCTAGAGAGGTGAGCCGCAGTTGGCACAGGGCAAGGTTAATTGGAAATTTATGGGAAATGTCTGTTCTGATGGTGAAACGACGACGAGTCTTGATGAACTGAAGTAGTAACAACCAATGCCGAAAGCTGCGTAATTTGTTTCACGCGCGTTCTGAAGTGTTCCCCTCTTATCGCTTTCATTACGTAATTGGTAATTTCTTGCTGTTCACGTTTTGTCACCCGATATGAAAAGCAGCTACTGACAGGTGGTGTTAAAAAACGGGCTTTACTTGCGCGTATTCCGTAATATCACGACATGCCGCACGTGTTTCAGTTGCTCAGCATCGCTTCACTCGCATATTGCTAAACAACAAACTTGCCACTTTAAGTAATACAGCCTTTTGATGAATTCATAGATAATTAAACATCAGATTCCTGGTCAAACCAACGTATCAGACGAGTAGCTGCAGCTATGGTCGTAAACTTCGGTGATAATTGAAAGAAAGAAAATAACTGAGAGAAAATGGCCGGGTGTAAGGACCGCCATGTCTCAGTCATTGTGCATCGAAAACACAGCTCCACTGTAACGAGGGCTCAAGGTCCCCGAGGACTGCTCGAGCACAGGCAGTCAGGCAGACGTGGAGAACTAAGCAAAACAGAAAAAAAAAAAAAAAAAAAAAAAGACTGGTAAAGTGTGCGCACCTGTAAAAATGATCCAGGACAATGGGCTTGAAAAACAACAATTAAGCAAACAAGAATAATCGCTCCGCAGAGTGGGACCCGTAGACATTAATGGCCACCCTCAAAGCTGCTCAATAATGCGTTTCCAGTCAGCTCTTTGAAAGGCTTCTCATATGTTAGGAGTCGAAGGCTGCCTTTCGCGTCTTCTTGTGCTGACCACATATGCATGCGCTTCGTCCTGGCTCAGGGGTCGTTCCACGCGGTTATGCCATCAGCGAAGTAAATGAGGACCTCTTCAAGCGTGTCTGTCGCTGCGATAATTAAATGCTTCTTAGCGTGTAACGACGGCAGACTTACGCGCCGCTAAGAAAGGCAAAGGGAGATCCCGGCGACCACCACTCTGGGGCCAAGCATGTCCTTGTTCTCGGAAAATATACGGCGGCGTCCAGATGACCGCAGTGCGCGGCTCATACGTGTCCAATGAGGATTTTTCCACAGACGTGTGCGCGTGGCTCACGGAAAAATTGCATTCCGCGAAGCGGGCGCTTTTCCATTGTTTACGAGCAGCCGTCGGGAATCGTCGCGCTCTTTGGAGTGTGGCAAGCGCGTGTTAATGCCGCGCCTTGCCGCTCACTTCGTCGGGTGTCCCGAACAAGCGCCAGAGCAGAGGGCCTGCGGAGAACCATCGTTAACTCTGGCAGCGACCGGAGAGTTCACCCTGGAAAGGGCTATTCGTGCTTTTCTGCTGCTGAAAACGCCCACGTCAGTTGGCAGGGAAGCTTATGCACGCTCACAGGTCTGTTCAATGGGAGGATGATATACGTTTGTGCGATCGGCTTCGCTTGAATGTGAAGATCACCGCTGTCACTTGAACTGATGACATTCATCTAATGGCACTTTGATCGAATATAGGCGGCAAGTGAACTGCGTAAAGAAAACAATGGAAAACGACTAGTGCGGGATAGAATATAAAATGTGCAAAAAGGCCTGCTCTGAATGTTTTGCTGCGCCGAATGTGATAGTGTGAGTGTACGTCAAATGTTAATGATCTCCCTGTCGACGCCTATTAGGCAATGGGATATAACGAACAAGGAAACTGATATCATTCGTAAATAGAATGAGGGGCAGAAGATGGCTAAGCATTATATGAGAGCGAACCGAAAAAAGACCTAGGAGGCACCCCAGTTCGCAAGTCTAGCCGACGTTTAGGCAAGGGGACTTATCTTCGTCTCAACACTTGTTCAGATCTCTTTCATATAATAGTATCAATCATGTCACTTAAAAAATCAATCGGTGAGAATTTATCAACTGTTCAATGTCTTCAATATCAATTAGTCCACGTTTTTGTTAATATTTTTGTACACGAACGTTACTAGAACTGGGTGT
>NC_139344.1:121463158-121488158 GCF_055883805.1 Amblyomma maculatum
TTCGCACATAACACTCGAGCTCAGCTGTGACTAAACTACCATCTTCTTCTTTTTTTTTTTTTGCTTTACTTTGTTCGTTTTCCAGAAACGTGTGCGGAACGTGACTCAGTTAAAGAGGTTTTACGACCACTGGTTGGTGGGAGGATTGCGCTTGGGAGTCTGTCTGCCGTCCGAGTGCTCCGGAAAAGACCTCAAGTACATGGTGGACAGATGTAAGCGCAGAAAACTCCCGTGCTTGCTTCGCGCCGGCCGAGCAGCGAACTGCTTTATCGATGTATCTTGCTTTCTTCCTTTCAGTTGCCAAACCGTTCCGGATAAACACCAAGGTCAGCGCGTGCGCCGTCCAAAAGCCCGTGACCTTCACCACCCTGCAGCTGTCCTTGATGTAAGCGCGTCCCTACTCCCCCATTTTTCATCCGCTAGCAGCAATCATGCAGTGCACAGAAGTTGCGGTGGTGAGAAATAAAATGGAGTGCACTGGTGGCAAAGAAGTGTTCATAGTTGATGGGGTTTAACGTTCCAAACCGACTTAAGCCATGACAGAAGCCGTAGTGGAGGGCTCCAGACATTTCAACCACCTCGAGTTTTTTAACGTGCACTGACATCGCACAGCACATGGGCGCCTTGCTTTTCGCCACCATTGAAAAGCGGCCGTCGCGGCCGGGATTCGGTTCCGCATCCTTGGGCACAGCATTCGAGCGCCCTAACCGCAGCACCACCGCAGTGGGGTGGCAAAGAAGGGAATGATACGGAAATAATTATAAGGTTGTGCCAGAGACAATGTAAAAGTTGACATAACTTTTATTAACCAATATACGTGGCTAAATTTCAGCATATGTTTAGAACAACTGTTCCTTAAAAAAATAAAAAAATAAAAAACTATTATTCAACTCTCCCAAGCAATGCATGCTCGGTACACATATCAAAGGGGAAGAATAACACGGAGCAATCAATTCATAATAGCTGAAATATGCATAATAAGAGAAGTACAAAAAAAAAAAGGATATTGTGCACTCGTTCAAATGCAGTCAGATTGTACAATACTGGTTAGTATTTTCAAATATTTTTTCTTCGTTAGAATACGCAACTGCTCGTCCGTTAGCTTATATTTGTTCAGTGTACTTGGCAGGCAGTTTTGAAGCATCTGGAGACCATAGTTCGTACGTAGTCGTGGAACATGCCCATGTTCATGATGGCGTGTGGAACGAGATGACATGTTAATCTGAAGTTGGCAGCAGCCCATAATGTGTTATATTTTTATGGATTTCCGATTTTAGGGATTGTAACACTTGATGCTCACAGAGGGTAGAAAGTTTAGCAATATTGTATTTAAGGAAAAGATCGGAAGTGTGGGCATTATATGGAGCGTTTGCAATTGCTCGAACTGCATTTTCTTGTAAGTTTGGTTTGGTTTGTGTAGTTTAACGTCTTAAAGCCACTCAGGCTATGAGAGACGCCGTAGCGGAGGACCCCAGAAATTTCGACCACCTGAGGTTCTTTAACGTGCATTGACATTGCACAGCACACGGGCGCCTTGCTTTTCGCCTCCAACGAAAAGTGGCCGCCGAGGCCGGGATTCGATTCCGCATCCTTGGGAACAGTAGTCGAGCGCTCTAACCACTGCGCCAGCCAGGCGGGGTCATTTTCTTGTAAAGTAACTAGCTTATTCATTGATTTCTTGGTGTCATTACCCCAAACCAAATGACAATATTGCAGATGAGATGTTTCGGGATCACAAAGGTGCGCTCATATTTGATCCCCTGTCACCAGGTTGGAAAAAAAGAAGTCTTCGTTGTCTTCAAACACCTCCCTCAGATCAGAGTAGACTTCCACTCTTCTTTTTGAGATCGGGTGCTTACTTCCGAGGTACCCACATTCGACTATCTTCTCTATGCTATTATCACAACAGCCCAGTTGTACAGCAAGCTGGTCGGTTGCAATTACTCTTTTTGCATTAATTATTTCGTCTAATGGCCAGCTGTTCATTTCAGTCGTCGCAGTTGATGGTCTCCCACAGCATGGTTATTCTTCAAAGCTAGCCTTCCCTTCTCTAAACTTAATCAAAAATCACTGCCTATTGCTCTAGTCAATTCTGTCACCTCTAAATTCGTCCACTCACTTACTATTTGTTTCAGTGGCCTGACCGCAGTTGAAGGCCTCACGGCATGATTATTCTCCAACGCTTGTTTCCCCTTTTCTAAACTTCATCACCTATTTAGGCATTTGCTTTGGTCATTTTCTGAAAACATTCAGTAGCCTTCTTTGGGTGCACAGCGGCCCGCATCCTTTCATTATCAAAACCTGAATGGTGGCCCGTTGCCTTTTGCTAGGACTCTATTAATTACCTGTAATCAAGAATTTTTAAAAATCTATTAACTCTCTGCAATAAGAAGGACTGTATACTGTAAGGAAATAATTACTCTAGAAACATGTAGAAGTTGAATGGCGGTATATGATAGCGAATAAAAAAACATTATACCAAGGTTTAGACTACTTTTGGCACAAAATGTTTGGACAAATCAAGACCACTTGACACGCCTTGAATATTTATTGATAGAAAAGCTGGTACCATTCAGAGAAAGTGAAGAAAAAAGAAGTGCTCTAAATAATTTCTGAATGAACACATATCGGTATCTCGGCATGCTCAAAAGAGGTTAAAATTAATCTTTACTTGTTTGATTTCGCGAGAAGTATCAGTAGGGTATCACAAGAAGTCACTTTGCAAAGGCAGCTTTACTCAGAATGCCGATTAAATGTAAAAGTAATGCGCGCGAAAATTAAAACACTTGCCCCCCCCCCCCCCCCCCTCCCTCTTTTTTTACACCATGCGCCGTGGCCGCTTGCCTTTAAAATTTTGCTACTCACTGCTAGCCAGAGCCATTAATCAGCGCATATGTGTGACCAAATTTCAGGCCCCTTCGCCATATCGCAAGCTATGCTAAATGTGTGAAGCACGAAAGAAAAAAAAAACAGTTCATAACCAATCTATTTACTGAAGGACTTCGCTGTTTGCGTTCCTATTCAGGCTCGGAGATGGTCTACAACTGAAGGACGATTATTTTCTTACTGCTCCTGTACTGTTGAAACGTTTGACAGAAAAGTTCCCGCCAAGTTTTTTTATTTACTTTTAACCTAATGGTTATTTAATGAATAAATAACATGATCCCCAGGGTGCTGTTTTGTGAACTTTTCTGTTTGATTCTATCCCTACTGTGTAGTTGATCGACTCTTCATTTAGTACTGAAGCCGGTGAGTGCCATTGTTTCTTGAGTTGTGACCGCATACCAGCTGCCATGCAAAGGCGTATATATTGAAGTAAGATTATTGATGCAAAACATGGTATCTGGTTGCAATAATTAGGAGACTGGGGAAAATACTGCTTTGGTTGAATTTTAATAAGATGAAGCTATATATTTTAAAGCCTCGATCGGTACGCGTCAGGTGAAACGCCTTATGTGTGCGCCTTGCTTCGTCGCTATTTCCGCTACGAGCAGACCAACGCCACGCGTGCGCCAGATAGTTGAGCGAATGAAAGAAAAACCGCACCCTCTACTTTGCTTTCTTTTTTACCACCGGTAAGAGCCCAGAATGCTTCTCTCTCTCTCTCTCTCTCTCTCTCTCTCTCTCTCTCTCTCTCTCTCTCTCTCTCTCTCTCTCTCTCTCTCTCTCTCTCTCTGACAAAATTTGAGGCCTGAGGTGTGCAATTATATCCGCTGTTTCAGATGCATGCTGAGCGTTCTTGGTTTACTACTACTGTCAGCAACGAGTCTGGAATTGTGGCTTATGTTACTTCACAGAGGATGCAAGAAAGACCCCGACCAACGTGAGCTATACACTTTACACTTCTTTTTTTTTTTCTGCCATGCTTTTACAGACGAACTTTTTTTTTTCTTATTCGCATGGAACAGTGTGCTTCTTAAACACTTCCTTGCTTGTGGTACCGTTATTAAAAGGATGCAACCAGCGTACGTACTCTTTCTCGCAAGTTTACAACCACAATTTATTATTGTTCTGGCTGTGCGCTCCCCTCTTTACTCTATCCATATTTTAATTTTTTTTTTCTGACTAAGTATTAGTCTCGAACGTTGCCAGTCGGTGTTAACCCATGTTCTGTCACCTTTGTTTTTAGAGGTGTGAAGAAAATTACTGTTGCGAAATTGAATCTAATAAAGACTCGCTTTGCCGTTGAATTCAGCATGAATAGCTAGTTAAATACGAAATCACGCAAACTGAGTAGTGAAAGAATCGAATTTAATGCGAATCGAATGTTTTTAGAAATGTTCGCTACTTTTGCGAATGTTCGTACAAAACGAACATCCATGCATAAGAATGAAGCGTTTGTGGCGGCGCTATAACTCACGGTAATAAAGCTGTAGCTATCGAAAGCAACATTTAGCTTTTGCCGCTTGGACGTACGCAGTATGAATTCAGTACATTAACTTTGTGACTGTCATGTCACACTGTAAGAGCGATGGTAATCTTTACGACGGCGAACAGACTAGCACAACATCTCAGTTGATGAGATGGACGAGAGTTTTGAGCCATCAGACATCGTACGTAAAGGCAGGGTTTGTTGAAACTTCCTGAAACCTGCCGCGCCGTCCAATCTTGGAGGTCATGTATATGAGCGTGATAAACGCTGTCACACAAACAGACCGCGTCGCGGGCGCTGAACCCTGACCGCGGCGGCATGATCGACTGAAAGCGGTTAGGATCAACCTACTGCGGTAGCATTCTGTACAGCGTCAGAGCGGGCCTTCTTTGTAAAACATTCGCCGAGGAAAACTATGGCGTGCCCTATTCAAACTTCGTGCTAACTATTCTTGACCTGTTCAAACTCTTGGAGTCTTCTAATCGTTCCGAATAATTTTTCCGCAAACTATTTACAAATTATTCGTTCAGCAAATCGGATAGGACAATGCTTATCCGAATACACTTTTTTTTTTTATTCCTTACGTTCGAAAGTTGTCTGAACTGCTTGAATGATTTCCATTACTACTCACTTGCGGTTGGCTGAATAACGTGGCGGCTAGAGCACTAGCCTAAACCGAACAAAAAGGTTGTCAAGGGACAAATTTCTATTAACCCGGTAATGCAAGAGGTATAACCATTATTCGTTTGTTATCAGCATGGCTGATAACCGTGCGCGCGACATCTGTGGTGGTGAAAAAATCATTTCACATATTCTTTGTTAGAGCTCCGAATACAGTGCCGAAAAAGGATGTCCTGCACTGCAGAATCGAGACCCACGCCTGCTGATGGAGAAAAGAAAATAAATCCTCGGACAGTGGCAGCGGCGATCATCTGCAGTGAAAGCCTCTCCTCCGTTTCCTAAGAGCGTCGGGCCTGCATGAGAGGCTGCGACTTTACACTGTATCATCATCACCATCATCATCATCATCAGTCTGATTATACCCACTGCAGGGAAACGCCTCTCCCACATTCCTCCAATTAACCCGGTCCTGTGCTAGCTGCATCCACTTGACCCCTGCGAACTTCTTAACCTCATCCGCCCACCTAACTTTCTGCCGGCCCCTGCTACGCTTTCCTTCCCTTGGAATCCAGTTTGTTACCCTAAGCGACCATCGGTTATCCTCTCTTCGCACTACATGTCCTGCCCATGCCCATTTCTTCTTCTTGGTTTCCACTAGAATGTCAGTAACGAGTTATTTCTCTGACCCACTCTTCACGCTTCCTATCTCTTAATGTTACCCCTACCATTTTTCTTTCCGTAGCCCTCTGCGTTGTCCTCAACTTAAGCAGAACCCTCTTTGTTAGCCTGTTTGTTACAATGTATGCAATGACTTCTATTGCCCCTTTTACTCCGTTTTTCTTTCTTTATATTCCTCTATTCCTCTTCCCCCAGTGCAAAGTAGCTAGCCGGCTTCTTTTGCCATTTAATCTCCCCGCATTTACTCCTCCTTCTTCTCCTCCTATCACGCGCGATACAGACTTGAACACGGACAGACGTAATGACAGGTGTCTGTGTGTGCGAAATCACTTATCGCGATTAACACCAACTAGTCTCCGCCTTCGCCTTGTCGCATTCTGTCTTCCTCTACCTATATAAGCCTTGGCCTTCGTCCTATGCAATCTGTTTGTCTGTTAAAGTTTTTGTCTTTTTGACTCTTGTTCAAGTTCGAGCATGTACCTCCTGGCTCAGATCTCTGCTCGTCTACAGAGCATAGTGGGAACTGAAAGCCGCTCTTTCCAGCACGTTTATCAAATGAGACGGAAAGTGTCATATGTCATAGTTTTAGAAGGCGTACTTACTTTATGGTCCCTCGCTGCAAAAGTAAACCTTTTCTTGCCGGATCAACTTCAGAGACACGATATACTGCTACATCAGCAGGTGACGGAAATATGCTGAATCATAATTGTGAAATATTTTGCGCGCTTTAGAATATATACGATGTTTTCTTGTTGAAAAAGTTTAGAAATAAGCATAATTTGCTTCTATAGTGGAGTACACTATTTTTTGTGATCCTGAAGGTTTTATATTTCTCTGATTTCTGAACTAGAAACATAAGATGCGTCAAGAATGTGTTCTCTGCTTTCATTTCCTGAGAGAGTATACTTGAAAAATTTGCCCTTCGCGCTTTAGAACCGTCGTTTAATGTCTCACTATTCGTCCTTCTGGAAGGTAAAAACTTACCTACGACGGGCGTCGAGGACACCTTTGAAGACAAACAACATTTCGTAATGCGAAGCAACTCTTTAGAAGGTCACAGTGCGCGCAAGCATGTCCCAGTAATTCATAAAGTTCGGAGCAAGAAATGATATCGCTCGCGTATGAATTATTAAGCGCTAGCCCTGAACACGTAAAAGCAACCGAGTCGCGCTTAAGCTCGCTGACCCAGAGGGCTGTCAGAGGACCTACCTGTTCGTGGCTGGCCCCTCAGGGGCTTACTCGAAACAGGCTCAAGCGCGTCTTTTGCCGAGCCTTTTGTTTGTGCATACCGACGACGACACTGGCCTTGGAGTGGGTGCGTAGTCGTTAACGCGAATTTTCGCGCGGTTATAACTTCGTCGTGACCCATGCAGCACGAAACTGCACTTCACATGACATGCGTCTGTTAGCGTATAGTTCGGAGGCGTGTACCAATAACCTGAACGTCTTCCTCCTCTATGGGCGCCTGTATGATATCGCGTGCAGTTAACACCTCAATGATACCACTGAGAACCTGTCACACTGCTCTGCGTCGCTGAAATGCAAACGCAACACCGCAAAATTACTGAGGCACTTACGTGTTGCGAAAGCGAAAGCACTGACTACGTTTAGTTCACAAGAATCTACCCATAATTCATTCTAATCCGCCATTAGACGATTTAATCGAATAACCCACTCTTTCCACGGCAATTCGTTAGAATCAGTCCTCAACCGAAAGCAATCCATCGCAATCCGCGATACTGCAAATTAACTCATTGCTATTCACCTTTAATCCATCGTTTTCCGCCATAATTCACTCTTAATCCACCTTAATAGAACTTGATGCATCCTAAATGCACCGAAATACACAAGAATTCATCTTTACTCGACCTCCAGTATCACAAAAATCATATCCTTTACAGAACTGAATCTAACATGTATCCCTGAAATCTGCAGAAGAACTTTAGCACAGCGTTATGAGGCAGGTATTAAAAGAAATAACAATGTTCTTGGCAGTAACGCAAATTTATCTCTTAAACAAAACACACGTAATATTCGGCAACTTCAACGATGGGAAATTCCGTGCTGCGCACTAATTATGGCCAGCAAATGTTGAAGTATGTTCCCCCGTTTTTTTTTTGTTTTTTTTTTCAAATAACTATATTTTGTAATGTATCACATGTATAAGAAACTGTATGATTATATAATACCGTAATGTACCTGAGCTTGTTGTATATTGCCTTGTGCACGGGACCCAGTCAGGCCCATCGGGAGGCTTTTTGTTTGCAGCCCCTCAACACCGTTCATGTTGGAAATAAACTGATTGATTTATAAAACTAAATACACCCTTAATCCGACGTTTCCTCGCATTAACGTGCGTAATCCAACGTCATGGGTTTCATTTACAAGCGCATGTTCAATAGCTACCTAATGGACCATTGCGATCACGCGTGACATCACATGAACCGAGAAGCTTTTTCGCGCCGCCGGTTGTTGATCGGTCTACTGGGTGATGACGTGACGTTTCTAGCTGCTAGACCAATCTAATGCTTTGGACCACTTCTGTTGGTCACCGCCGACGACTAGACGACGGAACCAGCTGGTTCCGTTGATAATGGAGCATATAATGTTTTCGCCTTAAAATGTGTGTGCGTGAAATGGGGGGCGGGGCATGCTCGTGATGCGCCGATGGGCTGTTGCGCAGCGCTTTGGCTACGCCTGCTGCTGACCTTCTCGGCGATCGACAACACGAGGACCTTGTTCAAGCGTGCCGGCAAAGAGACGGAGGCGCACCGGCTGCGCTGCCTGCATGGCATCCGAGTCATCTCGTACCTGTGGGTCACCCTGTGCCACAACTACGCCATCATTGACCCCCACGTCGTGGGTGAGGCCAAGTGATGTCATGATATGGTAGACAGCGCTTGCGCCATGCATTGCTGTCCTTTCCTAAAGTACCACGCACCCACGATAAAGGGCCAGTCGCGGTTAGGGGCCTCTTTGTCTTATACTTTGCCTCCGTGTTTGTGTCGCTTTACAACACAAACGCGAGCCAACAAGCTGACCGCTTACCCGCCGCGCGAGTTGAGCAATCTCTGTGTCAACTATCAGTGCGTGCAGTTTGCGAAAATGTAAGGAGGGCTCGTAGTTTTTAAACTTGCGTTCGTCTATTTATCAATGGTCAGGCCTGATTAAAGAGGTTTAAAAAAAAAAGTGGGTTGACTTTGATAATGGAGCCTGCGTGCGATATTGTGTACCGCCTGTCAGCTCTAACGTCACAAGCTATCGCCCGCAGTGATAGTATTGGAAATAAAGAAAAGGAAAACGAAAGCTTACAAGATAAGGCGCCGTGGCAGCCATATTCTGCTGCACGATTTGCTGGCATTAAAGCGAAACCTGCAGCTCTCGCTAACGTACAGTCATGAGCACTATGGGAAAGAACAAACATTTTGCCCAAAATTGCGAAAATTATCGGTATTTCTCTATTAAGTATGATGGGCGACCTAGGGATATTATGCATCCACAGTAAGCCTCTTTAAAAAAAAAAACTAAATAATATGTTCTTGTCAATCAATATTATATAGTAATCAATAAATAAAGGCTCAAACTTTGTTATAGCTCATATTGCTCATGACTGTACATACTGTACGTACTGTTCAGCAACGCCTCACGCCTGTGGCTTTGGCGACCGCGATAAGCAGGCGAGACAGCCAAGGCCCTGGCCAGTCCTGCACCGTTGTAAAAATAGAAAAGCTCAGATGATATAGCTCTTTGTGTTTTTTTTTTTTTTTTTGCACCAGCTTTAGCTTTCACCCTGTCGTGCTGCACGTGGTGTACGCTGCAAAAACCAGCTTTTCAGTACGATGGCGATTTTGTATTTCCTGATTTCAAAACCGGCGGTCTTCTCCTCCACTCTTAGTCAACTGTACTGCAGTCAGGCGAGCAGTAAATAATCGTAGTGACGGAGTTCGGTATACTCACTGCAGCAAACAAATCACAAGTGGTGGAAGGAAAGCTTCAGACCGCTGAACAATGTTTCGGCACGAGGACTTGTCTCCATTCATGCCCGAATCAAAACCATTCCTTTCTTTGGAACGTTGGTAACTAAAGGGCAGTAGGAGGGTGTTCATTTTAATGTCGCATCTTTGCAAACCCTTTTCCATGTTGGTTTTTCGGGGCTGCACAGTGAGGAAAGGGGCGTCAGGCTTTACACGTCGCAAGGACGAAAACTTAGCGCGGACGAAAACACATGCTATATACGGAGGCGTGCGGCGCGGACAGTGCTGCTATCCTTTTACTTTATTGCATTTGATTGTTTCTTTCCGAGGCAGAAATACTGGAAATACGACCAGTGGTGACGGTCTGAATACTTGAAATTAACCCAAGCTACCATGCGGAGTTATGCACAACATTAATTACTCACGGGTTTCCTCGAAAAATGTTTGATATCGCCAGCATCTTGGCAAAATAACTTCAAATAATCCGTATGATACAGTACACAAAACAAGAATAACATCGCGCCACGTGATCTATATTTCGTGATATCCACAAGAGAAGTTGAAAATTTCCAGTGCGTTTTTCTTGTCCCGCCATGTGTTCCTGCTCAGTGAATTCCCGTGGAAAACCCTTATTTAAGATTGAGATGCGGCATAAAGTTATTTGCACCTCAAGGTAGATCGGGCTTGTTGCATCACAAAAAACTTTAATATTTCCAGCTGGTCGCTTAGTAGATAAGGTACGCAATTTGAGCTCGTGGTTACAGGTGTCAGGCAATGCGTACTTTTCAAACGCATTCCAGAAAGTACCGCTTCAGTCGAGCTCTTGTATCGCAGTTTTATTGTAAGGTTGAGGATGTTAGCACCAGAAGCAGGTACGTGCTGCGAATAAACTCGAGAGGCTTTAAACCGTCACCCAAACTTCACTTAATGCGTGTGAGGAATGCTTCGTGCCAAGCTCCTTAGCATATATGGCCCGCTACGAGCCGTCTGCGGCGTTGCAGCAGAATCTTCGGACGAGCGTTAGTAAAAACAAAAGAACTGAGCAAGCCCTCAGCAGCAATAAAATACAGCCAGGAATTTACGTCCTGCCCTGCGCAGCCGAGGACGCGACCATATTTCCGAAAGGTCTTGCTTTTTTTAGCAAAATAATGACTCTGTAGCTAGATCCTGCATATAATGAGTGACTTATTTCAACCGTAAAGTCGCAAAAAAGCAAAAAAAAAAAAGAACATCAAGAATTACAACCACTTACCAGTAGAGCATATGAGAAGTGGTCAACGCTAGCTGGTCCCCGAAATGATTACCACAATGATGGCGCCAAGCATATACCACTGTGCATGCGCGGATGGCCTCAGTGACCTAAATGGATAGGAGTGGACGGATTCGTGGCTGGGAGTCAGAAAACTCTGCATTGCGGCCAGTGACAGGAACCTTGCCTCGAATCCGATTGTCCATGTCGGCCTCCACCAGAGGGTGGAGACCAGAGAGCCTACAGCTTTGTTGTTTGTCTTATTGTGTAATGATTGGTCTACCATTTGGTTCCGGAGTGGGCACGTGTGGACGACGGGACGACGACACCGAAGAAGCGTGGGAAACTATAGGCTAATACAGGTAGCACTGTAAAGCAATTTTCAGGCAAACATACGAGCCACTGTTTCGGTCGTCGTCAGAAGTATAATAGAAAACCGCGAGAAATACACCGACCCGAGCTATTTATGTTTTCCCTTTTAAGCGGGTATGTCCTTCTTGCAGGCTGCATGGAAATAAAGCTGCATTTATGTACTCTGCACGTCCACGTACGCGCGTGCGGGCTGTGCATAAGCGCCAAAGAACTGCTCCTCGTGCGGGGATGATAGCACAGGTGCACCTTATGTAGCACGTCGTCTAGAGAGAAACAGAGCTGCGTCGCTTGAAACGTTTGTAACACGACACTGAACACGCGTCTTGAGATACCTTTTCCGGGTAAATTTCCTTGTACAGTGCATAAAAAGCACAAGCTAATAAAATTTTGGCAAAATTTAAGGATTCATTAAGCTAATTAGCCATGCCTATGGTTGCTGCGCTGACTCGGTTAAAGTACGAAAGCTTCAAAAATTTTCAACCCCATCGGTGGTCATTGTGCGCGTGCTTACGTGCGTGAAATTATTTCAAAGGACAGCTAAATACATATCGATGACATAAAACTGACTTGGCTCAAGAAACAGTAAACATGGATGCTTCGTCACGGGTGGCTAAGACATCACAAGCATATATATTTACACTGAGCGCAGAAAAAATGCCGCCGTATATAGATGTTCTTTTCTGCTGTTCAAGGGCTGTCGGCAATGGCATAGCAATTTTCGCCTTACCTCTTTTCTTTTTCTTTCCGTATTTAGTGCAAGTAATGCGACTCCTCGATATCATTGATGGTTTCGCCTTCACGGTGGTCGTTAACGGAATGCTGTCCGTCGAGACATTCTTCATCATGAGGTAAGAAAGCCCTACCATAAATAACGTTGTATCGGTCAATGCGCATTGTTATTCTGGTGCAAGAATGGTGATGCGTGTAACGTCTGCGATGTGTTTTTTGTTTTTGTTTTTTTCACATATATATAGTGTATTGCTGCCTACTAATTTTGTCGCGTCACTTTTGTCGCGTCACGCGGTATTCGCGCCACCGAGGCGCTCACGCTCCGCAGTCCCTTTGCACCGACGACTGCGATTCGCGACCGTCGTTGTGATACATACGTTACGCGATAGCTCGCGTCTTCATATATTTTGCTACTCAGAAATGCATCAGAATTCCGCGCGCTTAAGAGTACTTAACACAAATAACTACCACGCTTTCAAATGAAGGGCACACATGCAGGTTAACCAATCCTTTGCAGTCACAAGTTACTGGGAATGGCTTCGAGTATTCATGTACAGCCCAGTATCCCAGCTTCAAAAGCAATTATTTTGGTGGTATCTGAGGTTTAAAGGGACATGGAAGTAATAGAAGGTCGCCTGTGTCGACAGGGCACCGTGTTCTAATCAAGAACAGTAAAAAAAAAAAAATAATAATAATAATAAAAGGCCGAAGAAATCAAACACAGATGTCGCCACCATCGGTCGTCTGCAAAAAGAAACTCAAACTGCATGACATCATGGCCTTTTGTTTACTGATCTCTGAGGCCAAGGCACACTATTATACACTCCCAAGCGGGATAAGAAAAATGCTACCTTTAAATACAGTCCTCTAACCGATAAATGCGTCTTTTGGCGCTGAACGAAATTCAACATAGCTGTAAATAGAAAATGATTTTTATCAGGAACAAAGATTATATGCAGTTCTCAGTATCTAACGTCCAGAAGCTGCATGTGAGTTACGATGAGCGCCGTAGTGGACGGCTCCGCATTAATTTCGCGCCTTTAAACTACGTTGACATCAAACAGTAGGCGGTGTTTTTGCTTCCCGCTACCATCGAAACGCCGCCGTGGCCAGAATTTGACCCTGGAAATTCGGGCTCAGCATCCGAATGCCAACGAAAATGACCTACCGCGGACGGTGCAGAAGTTACACGAAGTAAATTAGATCGATTTAGTGAATAAATAAATTTGGTCAATAATTTTTGAAGTTTTCATAATCCGTCAATTTCATGTTATCGTGCCTGCCGGATAACAGTAAATATTATTGACTTTCATACTCTAAGCAAATTCATATTTTTATTTAATTGTTGCAGTGGCTTCTTAGTCGCCTTTGGGATTTTGAATGAAGTGAAGAAGAAGAAGTCTATCTGGTTTCTCCTTCCAGTGACAGCCGTGATGCGGTACATCAGGTGAGTGAGCGTGGTTCTTGAGCCATAAGCGTCGAATGTTTATCTTCCTCCTCTATCCCTCGATCTCAATTCAAGTGAACGCATTTAGTCGAATGCTGTCTTTTCATTCAGTGCACATGTCCCAAAATGTTTGCTATTGCTAGCTATTATAAACAATCTTATTATATCCAATTATTTCTCTGGTTGATTTGTCTTTACACTAACTTGGATCGCTAAGTGTTTCACACCATTGTACTTACAGCGCATAGAACTGAGCAGATGCATAAAGACTATTCCGTGCACTCTGCATCTGCTGGTACCGGTAACGACGAGAAAGCAGTATAAGCTCCTAACACACGTCGCGTATGGAGCACCAGTGACTGCTGACGTGCTCCTCGTTTGTGTGTGCAAAAGTGTGAGGTGGCACAGGGAAGCATGTATGAGCGGACGCCCGTTCGAGTGCAGGCTGACGGTGCCCGGCGCTTTCCTGGTGGCCGTGTTCTTCCTCTACCCGCTCGTGGTGTCGGGGCCCCTGGTGGACGACCTGGTCCAATACCTCGTGAACGACGTGTGTCGCCGCAACTGGTGGCACGTGTTGACGCACGTGTCCAATTTGCGCGACCCGGTCGACGTGGTGAGTGCAGCTCATTCCGTATGCCACAGCTGTCCGTTGTGCGCTCTCTAATCCTTTTGATACAAGGCAGGCAGGTAGTGCGGGCGGCCGGACCAGATATACTCCGTTTCAGAAGCTGTTCGTAGCACCACGAAAAGCAAGGGTGACGTCAATGAGCGTGGTGCGCACTACATGATTGCGCTCGTAACCTTCTATGCCGTCGTCAGCGACAGGCGCGTAGGAACACAGTCGTGCGTTATTCGCCCAGATCGCTCTTACCTTTCGTAGTGCTGCAAACAGCTTGCACCATGCCTCTCGTCTTACGTCACCTGACATGACGTTCTTCAAGGGGGCCAGTTGGAATAGGTGTATTTTAGGCGAGTCATCTACTTATATAGCTAAGTTCCGCTCGAAGACACGATGAAAGACAAGCCTGAAGTCAAGCTGTTGTCAGCGTGTCAGCGTACATAAAGGTAAGCCCTGCTAAAGAAGTCAGGTTACACGTTCTTTGATTTTTCTTCGAACAGTTTGCCATACATTTTCAGGGGTGTTTTCTGCTTCGTTCGGACATTGTGAAACGATTGATGAAATTTCAGGCTCGTAATTTAGTGCCGTTCAGTGTCCGTACAAATACGCTTGAACAAAACAAACAAACAAAAAAAAAACATTGCGTTAGGAGGTTATTCGAAAAAGCTGTATGCGGTTGACAGTTTTTTTTTTTTCTTTTTGAAGCTGCACTCTTCGCTGTCTCAAGTGAAGGTTTCTTTCTCTAAGTCACATGAAGGTTTTCAAAAAACGCTAATTATATATTTTATTATGCAGCCAAGCAATAGGTTTGTTGCGCGGTCTGTTCGCTTGAGAAGCATTCTCGATTTCGGTTTGAATAACGTAGCACCTACTCCTAGAAACGGCAAAACTATATATATATATATATATATCTCGAAGTTTGATCCGTTAGTCAGCCTACTGCTTGTCCGTTGCCTTTAAATTTAGGCATGTTATTTAAGGTTTTATGGATACAAAAAAGAATTTACTCATAAGAAAAACATTACTTATAAGTTTTTCTTTCCTTGCTTTAGTGCCTGCCTACGCTGTGGTACATAGCCTGTGACTATCAACTTTTCCTGGTGACTCTTCTGCTTGTATTTCTTCTGGCCAAGTGAGTCCACATTCTTCTGGCTCTGACTGAATACGAAATATCACATAAGTCTTACTTCGCTCTTGTGTCGCGTTTTGTGAGAGCGCAGCATTAGAATTTGGGCTAAGAAGTTCATAGTTGCAAGATTCAGTCACCTCTCTCTACCTCTTTCCCACTCTCATTGATCTCTTTATTTTTAATATGCCATGCCGAGATCAAAATTCTTATCCTGTTTCTTTAAACTACGGCCTTTTGATTATTCATTACATCATCGCGAACCTTACGAACTGAAACTGTACTGTAAGCGTAGTACAAATGGGAAACTGCAGCTTTCGTGACAATAAGCATGATTTCGTACTTCAGCTCTTCGAGCACGGAGAGAAGACTATTTTCTCGCACGCTGTGTTCGTGGCATGCACTAAATAATATATATATTACGTACAGCCTTTGACAAAAGCTTAGAGCCCAGAGAGTCTGCTTCTAAGCCGCATAATGGCGCTCCCTTAGAATTAATGGAAGTGCATGCTTTCTCTTAGAAAGGATGGGACAGCAAATTATACCGCCAGGAGACTTGGAACGCTGGGAGTGCGTTACGAGCCACACGGTGCTGCTCACAAGCAACCCACCTGAGCTGCTAACTGTTGACAAAGATACATAGGCGAAGAAAAGCAAACGGGCCAGTCTAAAGAATTTTTTCAACATTTTTCACGCGTTGTGTCATTGAAATACCCAGCTGTGCTATGTGCCTGCAGATAACGGACACCAAAATGCGCCTTCTTACGGACAAATCATCTTCCTTCGCTTTCTAAAAGGAAGGCGTGATCGCGTTTATCGTGTTCCGCTCACTTATGTCCATGCACATCTGTGCTCTCTTTACAAATCACTTTTAGGACACCGAAGTTGGCTTTTCTGGCCTATACCGAACGCTCGTAATTGCGAATGTTGGGTAGCAGCACAACAACGCGGCTGAAAAGAATATCCTGTGGCTTGAAAAGTTTTGACCACAGCCGTGAGTTAGCTCCTCTGTGTGGCACAGTGGCCATACGCACTGATCAAGCCCGTTGCTAGCCTCTGGATACAGAGTTTTGGCAGCCACGGCCATGTCAGTCGGTCCGAAGTGCCCTTTGAAAGAATGTGTGCATATTTCACGCAGCGACGATGAAACGAAAGGACGTGGTACTGGTTATCAAAAATGGCTCGTTCCGGAGTACTTGCGCAGAGTTACCACGGAATTAACAACTGTATGGAGACTGTGGAGAATGAGATATTGTTACGATGAAATAGCAAAGGGGTGTTTATTTACAGTGATATGGCAGTGGGATAAGGTGAAGCCTACTAGCCCCAGGCACCAACGCTTCGTCTTCTTCTTCTGCCTCACCATCACCATCCCTCATCGTCGTCATTAGCGTGACATTTCCCCCCTACTCAGACGAAGCCCTCTGGGCGTGTTCGTGAGTCGTGCGAGGCTGACACGGCTTCAAGCGGGCAACATGACACAGTTCGGTTTTGGCAGACCGGCGACCCGATGCTGTCAGGCGGGCTATCCCATAAGTTAAATCACTAAGGCGTTTGATAACCACATATGGGCCGTCATAATGGGCCAAGAGTTTTTGATGTAGGCCACGGCGCCGAATTGGACGCCATAGCCAGACTAAATCACCTACAGAGTACGTGACCCGCCGGTGACTGGAATCGTATCGCACTTTGGAACGTTCTTGTGAAGCACCAGACCGTAATCGGGCGATTCTCCGAGCTTCTTCAGCGAGACAGAGGGTCTCAGCCAGGCAGGGGTCTTCACTGCTTGTGAAGGGCAGGATAGTATCCAGAGAGTAGCGTGGCGGTCTGGCGTAAAGCAGAAAAAATGGACTGTATCCAGTCGTCTCATGCGTGGCGGTATTAAACGCATACGTGATGAAGGGCAGTATGGTGTCCCAGTTCTTATGCCCTGCGTCCACATACATGGCTAGCATGTTGATAAGCGTTCTGTTGACGCGCTCAGTCAAGCCATTTGTCTGGGGATGGTATGGCGTCGAGTGTCGGAAAGTTACGGCGCATAAACGCATGAGCTCTTCAACAACATCAGCAGTGAATTGTCGGCCCCGGTCAGTGATGACAATTCGTGGCGGCCCGTGTCGTAAGATGACTGAGTGCAGCAAGAAAAGCGACACCTGATGCGCCGTAGCAGATGGAAGAGCGGCGGTTTCACAGTAACGTGTGAGATAGTCCACGCAGATTACAATCCAGCGATTTCCATCCACGGACTTCGGAAACGGACCTACGAGGTCAATGCCTACTTGATCAAACGGTGCTGTCGGGGTCTTCACAGGGTGCAGCAAGCCAGACGGAGTTGCAGTTGGACGTTTGTGGCGTTGACATTGCTTGCAACTGGCAACGTATTGTTCAACCGTCGAGCGCATTCTGGGCCAGTAAAATCTTTCTTGAGCACGGTGGAGTGTTCTAACCGATCCCAAATGCCCAGAAGTTGGATTATCATGCATAACACGCAATACGTCCGTGCACAACGTCTTGGGAACTACGAGTAGGTATCGCTGGCCGACAGGCGAATAACTCTTTTTCCATAGGAGGCCATCATGCACACAAAAACGGCTTGTAGGTACGTTGGCTTCGGCAAAGAGAGGCTGCAGACTGGTATCATTTTGCTGTTCCGTTTTGAAAACATTCGTGTCGGGGAACGCTGGCTCGAGGGTCGATATATAATTGTCGAAATCGTCGCTTTCAGGTCCAGTCGTGGCCATTGGCATCCTAGAAAGACAATCTGCGTCTGCATGACGCCTCCCGCTTTTGTAAACCACGGCAAAGTCATATTCCTGTAACCGGAGGGCCCAGCGTGCGAGGCGACCACATGGGTCTCGAAGGTTCCGCAACCAACAGAGTGAATGATGGTCAGTTACGATAGTAAACGAACGTCCGTACAAATATGAACGGAAACGCTGCACAGCGAAAACTACAGCTAGGCATTCCTGTTCGGTGACTGTGTAGTTTCGCTCCGGCTTGCTCAGGGTACGACTTGCGTACGCGATAACATGCTCTCGTTCATTGTGCCGTTGGACAAGGACTGCACCAAGACCGATTCCACTAGCGTCCGTGTGTACTTCTGTCATTGCAGTAGGATCGAAGTGACGTAAGATGGGTTTCGATATTAAAAGAAACTTCAGTTGACGGAATGACGCGTCGCAGTCTGGTGTCCAGTTAAAAGTAGAGTTTTTGTGGAGAAGGCACGTCAATGGGTAAGCAACGTCAGCAAAGCGATGTATAAAGCGTCTAAAATACGAGCACAACCCTAGAAAACTGCGCAACTCCTTCACTGTCTGCGGGGGTTTAAAAGACTCAACAGCGGCAGTTTTCTGGGGATCCGGCATTACACCATCACCATTGACAAGGTGTCCTAGCACCCGCGCTTGGCGCTCTCCAAAGCGGCACTTTTTGGAGTTCAGAATTAGGGCGGCGTTGTGCAGGCAATTCAAGACACGTACTAGACGGTCATTGTGTTCTTGGAAGGATTTCCCAAATATCACGACATCGTCCAGATAGCAAAGACAAATGTCCCATTTTAAGCCGCGCAAAACTGTGTCCATAAAGCGTTCGAATGTAGCTGGCGCATTACACAGCCCGAATGGCATAACATTAAACTCATAAAGGCCATCTGGCGTTACGAAGGCTGTTTTTTTCTTATCTGCAGGGTCCATTGGAATTTGCCAGTAGCCAGATCTGAGATCAAGACAAGAAAAATAGGACGCACCAGAGAGGCAGTCGAGGGCATCGTCTATGCGAGGAAGAGGATAGACGTCCTTTTTCGTAACAGAATTTAAACGCCGATAATCGACGCAGAATCGCCACGAACCGTCTTTCTTGCGTACAAGAATAACAGGGGCAGCCCAGGGGCTAGATGACTCCTGTATCACCTTTTTCTGTAGCATGTCCTCCACTTGCTCATGAATGACTTTGCGCTCAGATGGGGACACGCGATATGGCTTTTGACGAATGGGACGAGCCGAACCAGTGTCGATGCTATGATGGGTCCGATGTGCAGGGCGAGAGGTTGGTCCATCTGTTTCAGAAAAGTCAAACATAGGCGAAAAAGGTAGAAGAATATCCACAAGAGTACGGCGTTGAGGTGAGCTGAGATCGGCGCTGATCATGCGGGAGATTGAAGTTTCATCAGCAGGCAAAGGTACGATGGCACTCGTAGCATCTGTGACCAAAGCAACGACGTGGGGCGCATCGGGTCCACAAGAGGCAAGCTTCAATCCCGTTGGTAAAACTGCGGGCTCGGACGATGGGTTGATGGTCCATAACGAGGCACTACCATGATGCACGGATATCATACAGTGAGGGATAATTACATTTTTCTTCAGGCATGCTGAGTGAACTGGGTGCACCATGGCCTGGAATGAAACCTTCTCAAGAAGTGGAACGGACACGGGGACGAACATGGCAGACAAGGGTGGAACTACTGTGTCTTCGGTAATACTAAAAACTGTTTCTTCATCACGGCCACTTTCAAAAAGTGTCGGCAGATGCGAGCCATCAAAATGAACCTCTTGACTTCGGCAGTCCACGGTAGCGCCACAAAACTTCAAGAAGTCCATTCCTAAAATGATGTCATGCGTAGAGTGGGGTAAGACTACGAATTCGGCTTGAAAAATTGCACCACCCACAGACACTTGCGCACTACACACACCCAGTGGCCGCAACGCCTCTCCACTCACACCACAAAACGTTGAAGCACGGTCATATTCAAACATCACTTTGCGTCCCAACAAGCGCCTAAACTGATTACTCATCACAGACACAGTCGCACCCGTATCCACCAAAGCTAATGTATACACACCATCAATAAACACACGAATTTTGTTTTTGAGCATTATAGTTGGAGGGATGTTGGCACACAGCAAATTTCCAGCGGCCTCACCCCCATTGGTCGCGCTGGTTAGTTTTCCTGCTGATGATGCTGAGGCGACATGGGGCGCCGTCGTGGTGATGGAGAACGACGCGCACGGAAGGCGGGTGGTGGAGTAACACTTCTATCAGATGCAGGGGAGTGGTCGCGGATATTCTGGTTATGGATGTTGCGGTAATACCCACGCTGAGTATTTGATTGTTGAAAAACGGGATTGTATTGCCGATTGTTGGGTACTGTTGGAAGCGCCGGACGGTTATAGCGAGGTGGGAACCTACTGCGGCAGTATCTGGCGATGTGACCTTCGACGCCGCAGCGGTAGCATATCGGCGGAGAAGGTAGAAAATGCTGTTGCGAATAAGAGCAGGGAACAGCTGGGTGCGTCGTAGGTCTGTCTGAATGCTCATACTGCTCAGGAATCCTGGTAGATCTAATGGAAGATCTATGGGCACTTGAGGCGACGTCATACCTTGGGGCGTCAGGCACCGACGCATTCCGGTTGGCGAAATGCATAGGAGGATAGTCAATGGAAGCTGCAACTTCAGGAGCTTGTGGGAAAGGCTGAACGGTAATCGCTTGTGGTGGTGAAGCCGGCCGTCTAGATACCCTCTGGACAGAGACCTCAGCAGATTCGTGCAGGGGAAGTGGGTTGAGCCGCAGGAGTTCTTCCCGCACGATTTGCCGGATCGTCGACGGAAGATCTAGTTGGGCGTGGTCATCAAGGCTGGCCACGGTAGGCACGTTGGCCAGCCGCCCAAATTTTGGCACAATACGACGCGTTCTCAGAGCTTGAAAAGCGCGGATGTGTTTAATGACATCGGAGACGGTTTCAAGGCTGTCTTTGGCGATTAAAAAGTTGTATACGTCAGCCGCGATACCCTTCAAAATGTGGCCGACTCTATCTTCTTCGGGCATGTTGGAATTGACACATCTGCACAATCGGAGGATCTCTTCTGTATAAGTGGTACAAGTTTCATCCGGCAACTGAGCTCTTTGGGCAAGGGTCTGCTCAGCCCGTTTTTTGCTCGGTACAGAGTCACCAAAACGCTGTTTGATCTCGGTGGCAAACCGTTCCCAAGTTGTCAAATTGTCCTCGTTATTCTCGAACCATGTCATCGCCGTGTGAGTTAGAAAGAAGACGACATTTGTGAGCATGGTGATAGGGTCCCACCGGTTGTACCGACTAACTCGTTCATAATGAAGTAGCCACTTCTCAACGTCCTCACCTTCCTCTCCTGCAAAAGATCGTGGTTCCCGGTAAGGCTGGCAGGGAATAGAGCTGGAGGGGGCAGGCCTGTCACCAGCCTGGCTTGCAGCGTCGCGGCCGGCGCGGTTAGAATCGCTGTGGTCCATGATGTTTGGAAGCGGTGGCAGTCCAGCAAGGCGGCGACTACGTCGAAACTCCAGTGGTTCTTGCTGCGCCGTACTTGGGGATCGAACGGAGCACCTTCCACCAAGTTGTTACGATGAAATAGCAAAGGGGTGTTTATTTACAGTGATATGGCAGTGGGATAAGGTGAAGCCTACTAGCCCCAGGCACCAACGCTTCGTCTTCTTCTTCTGCCTCAGCATCACCATCCCTCATCGTCGTCATTAGCGTGACAATATGTTTACAACTAAAAAAATAGAACGAATATTTTATTTCGGGAACAAGAAAAATAACGGTAACGAACGAGATTCGCATTAGCAGGGAATGACTAAAAAATGACATCGTATTGCACGCACTAAAACAACAACAACAACAAAAAATAAAGAGCGATTCATAAAGTGATCTTTCAGAATAACTCAACGAACTGCACTGTGCAGCGCCGTTTTGGTGGTGGTTTCTTCTTACGATCAAAATGAAGTTGGCAGTGAAAAAGGAGTCCGCAGCACACAACTGGATTGAGCCGAAACAGATGCTCTGTAGTCAACGGTGGAAGTGACACGTACTGCAGCTATAGGATTTTTCTTTTTTCTTTCAAATGTCAGCGAAAGGCGACATCCAAAAGATCGCCTGCATTTGCTTGCATCCGTCAGCGTTCGCGTCGTTCTAACGGTGACAATAATTTCTGCCGTGTGTTTTCAGGGAATGAATTTTATGCATGTACTTGTAGATAACAGATGGGTCATATCGAAATGAAATCTGTTCTATGAATCAACTGACATCGTCATGATAATATGGCTGACTACACCTAACGTGGGCCAAAGTCCTCCTCCGTATCTCTCCAATCAACCCGACTTTAATCTGTGTATTTATAAGGGTATGTGGGCCAAGTATTAAATCAAGGCGACCAAACCCTTCTGTTATGGACGAAGCGCATTGTCGGCTGTGGTCACCGGGATCAGGCCGCATCCCAGACCATCGTTACGCAATTCCATCGACGGTCTGTTTTTTTTTTTATTTATTTATTTGGTGCAAAATTCTGTGGCATGGGATTCGAACCGCTGTCTCTCCTTGTACGCGAGACAAATGCTCTACCTTCGCCAGCGCAACACCCTAGTGCATCAATTATAGAGCTTAAAAGACAGGAATCACTAAAGCGAAATCATGGCAGGACGAGGTGAAGAAGATGGGTACACAAAGTCGAAGAAACACGAATAAATGTTGAGGAACCTCCGACATCACTAGCCAACGTTTCGACAGGCTGACTTGTCTTCGTCTGGGCCTAAACGAAAAGTCCACTTGTCGAAACGTTGACTCCACAAGACTGCCGCCAACCCTTGTTCGGGTTTCCCTTGGCTACAGCTAAGTCATGCCATTGAAAATTTATTTGCCGTGTAAGGGCTCGGGTTTTTCAGGAGTTCTTGAAACTCCTGAAAACTCAATGCCTGCAAAGTGCAATGGGATATTTCGACTTTTTTTCGTTTCGTTTTTTTTTTTTTTTCTGCGGCCACTTATTTCCCACACAATTTAAAAATTCAACGTGCAGTGTTTTAACATTTCCACTATATTCTACGTTCTATACATAGCGCAATAAAAGATTTTCAGAAAAGTGAGTGCTACGTTTTGCTGAAATAATGCTAAAATTACCAACCGATAATAAAATTACAGCAAAGAAGAGCCGTATTATTGGTATTCGGTTAGAGCAAGCAGGAGTCTTTCACAATTTAGACTGATTTGAAGTTAACGTGGCGTTAAATACTCAGGCTCTTACATGGCTGAAAGTACCAGAAAACTTTGGGTACTGCAGAACTTCGAAATAAACCACAAATTCCGTAGATTTCATGGCCATGTGTGTCCTGCGAAACCTTTAAACCCCCATCTGGAGCGCAGGTTCTACATATACCTCCCTTGGCAACGCTCCCTCACTATTTGAGGTCATATAGTCGTGCAGCCGCCGTAAACCGCACGGGCCAAATTTCGCGGTCGTCTTCTCGATTTCGCGCGCTTATTTCGTAGCGCGTAGAAAAAAAAAAAAAAAACTGTCCTAATAAAGGTTATATTTTCTGAAACAGGTCATTTGAGGCTTATTTCTGCGTTGTAGAACTCCTAAAATGAAAAACGCTCGAGTGACTCCAAGACGCCAATGACTTAAATACTTGTTCTCGCTGACTCCTTCAAGTGTACTAGCTACTTCAGGTTCGTTCTCGCTGCGTCACTGCTTTCTTCTTCTTGTCTTTTTTTTTTTTTTTTGCCATCCTTGGCTTATGTTCTGTGGGTCACCCTGCAGGTCCCTTGGACATCTTTTTCCACATACCCTCCTTTCTGGATGTAAGAAGGGAGCTTGATTTCTAGAATATTCATGGGCTTCCACATTTTTGTCTTCTGTCGATACAAATTCGATAGCACGCAGAAATGCGCCAGCTTATGTCATATGCGACTTATACAAAGGCTTCTTTTGCGGCAATTGTTGGATTTTCAGTGCGAAAAAAACTAATGCGGAGGTCCAGAACCCAGCAAAATAAGGAACCACCGGTGCGGAGCGTATTCGAACCCGGGTACACGGGTTTAGTAGCCGAGAGCATTACTGCGCCACAACGTTGGGTGCTTTAACTCGTTTCAACTCGTTATAACATCTGCCATTTTTCAAGTAAATTAGTTATTCCAGAAAAACAGGCTTACACCATCTAAACACAGATTAAGCTTAATGTAGGAGCCGCTGCGAGCGCTAGTTGCTCCATGTACCGGAAATCTATTTGCCCATTTGCCTTCAAAAGTAAGGGAAGGTTTTTCCAGCACAAAAAGAATTATACCGGAATTCTCTGTCACTCGGTTTTACTAACGTTATCATACCCCCAGGAAAATGGGACCTCTGATTCGAAATGCTCCTTTCGAAAGTACTTATATGTTCTCTGCTGCCGAAACTGTCTGTGGTTGAAAGTAACTAAAGTGGAATTCCATTCGTACCCCTGTTCCACTGCGTTGGAAAACAATCGGTACCACCGAAATATAGCGTGGCGTCTGCTAGGATATGAGTCATTGCTGCACAGATATTGACATAGAAACGAGCGTCAGGGATTCGATACGCGAGCACAAGCGAAGGCTGCGGGTAAAAGCGATCGCACGAAAAAAAAAAAAGGCGTTTACTCTATAGTGGACGTTTTAATGTGAGTAGGTGTCTGAAAGGAAAAGAAAACTCGAAAAGAAAAGGTAAAACATGACCAAAGCTAGGGATGTTGCTGATCGTCCGAACCGGCACGTTCATATCGTATACAGAAAGCACGATATATGCTGCACGACAGAACATAAGTCCGATTTCGTGTGTTGCCGGTTCCCTCCCCTCCCTACTTTGTCCCTCATGTCCGGCACCAACATAAGGCCCGGACAACCTAGACTAATATATATATATATATATATATATATATATATATATATATATATATATATATATATAGCGGCGCTCGACTACTGTTCCCAAGGCTGCGGGATCGAATCCCGGCCTCGGCGGCCGCTTTTCGGTGGAGGCGAAAAGCAAGGCGCTCGT